>NC_084733.1:56548565-56636065 GCF_033978785.1 Entelurus aequoreus
CATTTGCGCGTGGTTGAAACGGAAGTATTCGGACACATTGTATCTCAATACAAACAGCTCTGTTTTCATCGCAAAATTCCACAGTATTCTGGACATCTGTGTTGGTGAATCTTTTGCAATTTGTTTAATGAACAATGGAGACTGCAAAGAAGAAAGCTGTAGGTGGGATCGGTGTATTAGCGGCTGGCTGCAGCAACACAACCAGGAGGACTTTGAGATGGATAGCAGACGCGCTCGCTAGCCGCCGACCGCATCGATGATCGGGTGAAGTCCTTCGTCGCGCCGTCGATCGCTGGAACGCAGGTGAGCATGGGTGTTGATGAGCAGATGAGAGCTGGCGTAGGTGGAGCGCTAATGTTTTTATCATAGCTCTGACGAGGTCCCGTAGCTAAGTTAGCTTCAATGGCGTTGTTAGCAACAGCATTGCTAGGCTTTGACAGGCGGCACAGCATTAACCGTGTAGTTACATGTCCAGTGTTTGGTTCGGTGTCTCCTGATAGTAGTATTGTTGATCTTTTGTCTATCCTTCCAGTCAGGGGCTTATTTCTTTTGTTTCTATCTGCATTTAATCACGATGCTATCACGCTAGCCCTGTAGCTAAAGTGCTTCACCAATGTATTGTCGTGGAGTTAAAAGTCACTGTGAATGTCCATTTCGCGTTCTCGACTCTCATTTTCAAGAGGATGTAGTATCCGAGGTGGTTTAAAATACAAATCCGTGATCCACAATAGAAAAAGGAGAAAGGGTGGAATCCAATGAGCCCCTTTACCTAAGTTACGGTCAGAGCGAAAAAAGATACGTCCTGCACTGCACTCTAATCCTTCAGTCTCACGTTCCTCATCCACAAATCTTTCATCCTCGCTCAAATTAATGGGGTAATCGTCGCTTTCTCGGTCCGAATCGCTCTCGCTGCTGGTGTAAACAATGGGGAAATGCGAGGAGCCCTTCAACCTGTGACGTCAGGCCGGTACAGGCAAGGCTTTTCTTATCAGCGACCAAAAGTTGCGAACTTTATTGTCGATGTTCTCTACTAAATCCTTTCAGCAAAAATATGACAATATCGCAAAATGATCAAGTATGACACATAGAATGGATCTGCTTTCCCAGTTTAAATAAAAAAAAATCATTTCAGTAGGCCTTTAAATGTATACATTCTTTAGCTCACTGGCAATAGTAGGGTAGAAACACTGAAGAACTACATCCATGCTATTAGTGTGGCAAGCATTCTTTGTTGAGCTATTAAATGTTTACTTTTGGTGGCTACCTGCATCTTTTCATGCGCAATGGGGGCTTCTCATCTCACTAATGCAGTCCTCAGGTTGTAGGCGGACAGAAAGTGAAGGGAGAAGGCAAGTGCTGCCTCAAGCAGACCTCCATGCCCCCCACCCCCACCCAACCTTGGCTCCCAACTTCTGCAGTTCGGCAGCCGGGTCACCTCATTAGAATTTTTTGCATTCTTCTCCAGGTGGCAGTGCTCTCCTTTTCCTCCCCATTGGCCTTCATTATGCGTGACCTCCAAACTCTTGCCAAGCTTTAATCTGATCAATAAAAGCAAGTCAGGTAAAACTCTACATCAGACAGTAGGTACTACTCTAACGCGGGCTTGTTTCCAACAGATTACTGGATTTATTGACCATTAAGTTAGAGAATTACTATACATATTGTTGTACATGCACACACTTTAAATCAATTAAAAATCATTCATTACTAGAAGTGTTTTAGTGGGTTTTAGTGGTTTTGTTTTAGGTGTCAGTTGATGCCCTTTTTTAATCAGATACTACCAATTATTAAAAGTGCGGTTTGCAGCGATTAGGTGGCTGCCTAAAGGGCGCCCACATTTGACTGAGTTGCAAACGTTGTAATAAGACACCCTGTTTCTTGACCATGCACAAACACACGTTTTCAAACAGATTTTTGTTGTTGCTGGCAAGTTGTGGCCCGCAAGAAAGTCATAACAAGTTTAACAAGATTGGCCCGCGGGGTGATTTCTGCCTAAATTTACTCTCCTGAAATTTCCTTTATTTGTTGCCCTCATGTGCACATCAGTGGAATCACTTGTATACAACCACAGGCTTATTTTCAACTGAAGTGAGCACAGCATCAATATATAAGACTCGATCCAAACAACTTTCCCCTCTCATAGTGTAAATTAACTATAACCAACTTTCCCCTCATAATGTAAATTAACTATAACCAACAAATAAAGTCAACACATGGTCGCAAATAATACACCTCCTGCTCATTGAACTTTGTGGACATTATAAAACACATATTACACATTTGTAAATCCATTATAGTGCATGATGGGTAATATATGCTAAACACTCCAACTTCCTCATGTTTGGTGCTTTTTAGTTATTTCTGATTGGTCAGGGAAGTAAACAAGGTAGGAGTCGAATTTTCACATACTATTGATATTAAATGTTTGATCATTTATACTTCATATTGCATTGTGGCCAGAGTCTGATGTGGGGGGTTGAAGTAGTTGAAGTTGTGTGTTGTTGTTCAGTCTGTTATTGCTTTTTTTGTGTGTGAGTTTTGCTCACAGTGTGTAGTGATGCATCTAGTGCAGCATGCTAGAGAGTCATTATATGTGACCCCCCCTCCCTTAGTTCCTGCCGCTGACGAACATAGCCTGGGTTAAGGAAGCTAAGTGCGTAAGCCTTCCGAGGTCAGTACATAGCCTCACCCTCACCAAGACTCTTATTGTGCCTCTCCGAGCTGCAGTGGTCCCTAGTGGTGGGATGTGCAGGCCCACACAAATGTGGACACACCCTGGCTCCCCACCAACCACTGCCCCACTGCCATGTGGGTAAACCCGGGGGGATGTATGGCTACGGGAGTAAACCCCAAACGAAATATCTGTGTTTCGGGGATTCACATTGGAGTTGCAGGAGACTGCCAGAGATTCAGTCTGTTGGTAACCTGCCCAATCAGCAGAAGGTCGTCGTGATTACTCATGCCACTGGAAGAAGCTGGTTTTGGAGCCAAGATGGCGGGAGTAAGAACTGCACACCCCTACACTCACCCAAATCTTCTTCCTGCGCAGGCCCATACTACCCATGGCTGCCCACAAGCTGAGGAAATACAACATGGAGATAGCAGCACTCAGCGAAACCCGCTGTTATGGCGAGGACTCACTAACAGAAGTTGGAGAAAGTTACACCTTTTTCTGGAAAGGGCTCCCCCAGACTCTTGTTTCCTCCATGGGGTAGGCTTAGCTGTGAACACCAGTCTGCTTAAAAAACTACCAGAAACACCAACAGGCATCAACGAAAGGCTGATGACCTGGCGGATTCCCGTCACGAAAGGTCAACATGCAACTCTCGTCAGCGCATACGCACCAACCCTAGATAAGAGTAAAGACATGAAGGACAGCTTCTACAGCACACTGGACTCCGTCATCCAGAAGACACCACCTAGTGACAAACTTCTGCTAATGGGCGACTTTAATGCTTGTGTGGGATCTGACTACGGGCTCTGGAAAGGTGTACTTGGCAAAAATGGCATCGGTAAGCTGAAAGTCTCAGACTACCAACACTCTGCTCAGAGCACCAACTTGTCATTACCAATACCATCTTTCAGCACAAAAAAAAAACTGAAGACCTCCTGGCAGCATCCAAGATCCAAACACTGGCATCTGATAGATTTTATAATTACCAGACGAGCTGACCAGACGAGCTGACCAGAGAGCGTTCCAGATCACCAGGGCTATGAGAGGCGCAGAATACTGGACGGACCACAGGTTGATCCGATCAAAAGTCAACCTAGAAATTCGCCCACAACACCGCAAACAGGCTTCCAGCAAGAAGCTCAACCCTTGAATCTCTCCCAGCCATTCACCATCTTAGAAAGCCCTGCCATCGAGGACACAAACGCTACCTGGAACACACTGCATTCGTCTATCTACCGTGCTGCTGAAGAATCAATGGGATTCACTTAGAAACGTCACCAAGACTGGTTTGACGAAAACGCACCTGGCATTCAGGACCTTCTAACGGAAAAACACAAGGCACACTCAGTTGCTCTAGCCAACCCTCAATCAGCAGCCCTCAGGAAGAAATTGTCCACTATCAAAGCAGAAGAACAAAAAGCTCTACGGCAGATGAAGAACGATTGGTGGGTCAAGAAAGCGGAATAAATGTAATCTCTTCCAGATGACTCAATCAAAAACATCTATGGGCCCCAGAGCAGAAACATCACACCAGTCAGATCTGCAAATGGCACCACCCTCATAAAGGAACAACAACACATTTTAGAATGTTGGGCAGCGCACTTCAGCACCGTACTAAACCACAGCAACCCCACAGACCCGACCATCCTGGATGTACTCCGCAGCTTCCCCCTGTCCTTCAACTTGATGAAGTTCCTGAATTTCATGAAGTCCGGAAAGCAATCAATTGCCTTAAAAACAATAAAATTGCAGGTTCAGACTCCATCCCTGCTGAAATATTCAAGTGTGGAGGTCACCTTCTCACTCGCCGGCTACATCAGCTCATCTCTGCCATCTGGACAACTCACAATGTCCCGCAAGACTGAAAAGACGGCACCATTATCACCATAAATAAAAAGAAAGGTGATAGATCGTCTTGTGACAACAGCAGAGGTGTCTCACTCCTTTCAGTTGTAGGCAAAATCCTGACAAGGATCATGTTCTCCCATCTGGCTGTGCACATTTCAGAGAACATCTTGCCAGAAAACAAGTGTGGATTCCGTAAGGACCGTAGCACAATGGACATCATTTTTGCTGCCAGGCAAATACAGGAGAAAGCCAGACAACATAAACAAGACCTGTGCATGGTTTTTATCAATCTGTCGAATGCTTTCGACACAGTAGACCGAAAGCTTCTCTGGAGCATACTCAGCCGGTTTAGAGTCCAATCCAAATTCCTCACAATTCTCCAACAGTTTCATGATGGCATGCAAGCCAGGGTTCAAATTGATGGACAACTGTACGACCCCTTTGATGTCAAGATTGGAGTAAAACAAGGATGTGTCTTAGCCCTGGTTATTTTCAACATATTCCTTACCTCAGTCACCATCATTTCCCATAAGCATCTGAAGAACATGGATGGAGTCAGCATTAGTTTCCGCCTGAATGGCAACCTATTTAACATCCGGCGCCTCCAGGCAACCACCAAGACTACTGCCCTTCAGGTCTGCGAACTGCAGTATGCCGATGACTGCACACTGATTGCTTTCACCCCCGACTCTTTTCAGAATGCCCTCGATGTGGTAGCTGCCACCTACAGAGCTGTCGGTCCTGAGATCAACATCAAGAAGACACAAATTGTCCACCAGCCAAGCTCTGCACATATTCCAACACCGGTCTTCTATGTTGACAATACCCCTCTGGAAACGGTACCACACTTCAAATACCTCGGCAGTATACTCTCTGACAGCTGTAATGTTGACGCAGACATACAAGCCCGCATTCACCTTGGCTCTGCCGCATTTGGTCACCTAAGATCCGGGTCTTCATCAATAAGAAACTGAAGACAGCAAGATAGGCAGCAGTATACCAAGCAGTATGTGTGTCCACACGACTGTATGCCTCTGAAGCCTGGACTACCTACAGACAACATCAAATCGCTGGTGGCCTTTCACATCCGCTGCCTTAGAAGGATCCTGGGCATCACATGGAAGCACCACATGACCTACGCAGAGCTCTACGAGCGCACCAACTCATCCAGCGTAGAGGTGCTTTTGGCACGCAAACAAGCAGCCTGTCTTCTAGGACAGGTCCTCGACGGCCATCTCCAATCCGGCCAGACGTCCGCAGGATAGGCAAAGTAAGCGATTTAAGGATCACATAAAGATGCTCCTCAAGAATTACAACATTCTCCCTTCAAACCTGGAAGGTATTGCAGCAGACCGAGACCTGTGGCGCTCCTCCTGCCTCTCGTGTGTGTGTGTGTGTGTGTGTGTGTGTGTGTGTGTGTGTGTGTGTGTGTGTGTGTGTGTGTGTGTGTGTGTGTGTGTGTGTGTGTGTGTGTGTGTGTGTGTGTGTGTGTGTGTGTGTGTGTGTGTGTGTGTGTGTGTGTGTGTGCACATCCATATAACAGCATATTGGTGATTACCCTGAAAAATATGACATTACAGCAGTTTGTACTATATTTGTACATGTTTGCCGAACTTCCCTCTTTAATTTGGTGTGAAATTAGTATGCGGATTCAAAGCATTGCCATCGCATAATATTCTGTAACATTCAAAGAACGTAATATGTAACGTTTAGGGTACCAAATAATGCTTTTCGTTTGCACCAATATGGAACCAAAAAGCTACCCAAATTCACCCTTTAGGTAACGTTAATTGCCCAAAAGGCTAACGTAATGGCAACGTTTTGGGAACCAAAATTGTTAGCTAGGTTATTTGTGAAAACATCTGTGTAAACGTGATCGTAGATCACTCTGAGACAGCACACAGTTGTGATAAATTGTATTTAAAAAACAACTTAAGTTTGTGAAGCCTGGCAGAAATATGTTGAAGTTTTTTAGCTTTCTTGCATTTATTGTGCACTTTGGACATCGATGACCGGCATCAGCCATCTGTTTTGAGTGACTATCACCACAACACAACATTCCAGATTATACAGCCAGATCAACAGACTCCATCCATCCCTTTTTTCTAAAGCTTATCCCTCATCATATTTTATTGTCGGCACGATAAGGAGACTACAGGTATATGCGAGGAGGAAGGAAGCAGAAGGCTGCAGGTTTGTAACAATACACTAAGGTTAACTTTCTACAGAGTTTGTATCTCTCCAATGCTAAATCCTGGACGTATCCATGTGTATATTGGCAGGAAAATGTTTTTGTATTCTATATCATGTTAATACTTTCACTGCTGTTGTTTTGAACACCTGTAAACAATGGAGGCTACAGTAAGCAGAGGTGTGGACTCGAGTCACATGACTTGGACTCGAGTCAGACTCGAGTCATGAATTTGATGACTTTAGACTCGACTTGACAAAATGTAAAGAGACTTGCAACTCGACTTAGACTTTAACATCAATGACTTGTGACTTCACATGGACTTGAGCCTTTTGACTTGACATGACTTGCTACTTTCCCCAAAACCCAAAGCTTAAAAAGTTATTTGGGAGCGCTCCGTATTTTTCATTTTCTTCGTCTGTGTCTATCAGCGTGTTGTTCCTGTCAGTGTGTGTGCTCTCAGTACAACAGCCAATCAGATTAGATCTACATTGTTTTCATCACACAGCATTCATCCAATCAAATTGCAGGACAACCAATGAAGAAGAGTTGTCAAACAACGCAGCAGTGAGAAACAATTATGCCAAAGTTGGTTTTCCTTCGGGTATAAAAACTACGACTTGGTCAACAAAAAACTAATTGCCGTATGCAAATCACGCAGGTGGAATATTACAGACGGAGATGCAACAACTTCCAACTTCGTTCGACATTTGAAGTTGCAAAAAGAAGGGTAAGTTTTGAATGTAAGATAACGTTTATTGGCTAAATAACGTGACTTTTATTTGCTGTGTAGTTAAATCAGTGAGGCTGTAAACTCACTGCTAACGTTATAACCATAGACATCTTATAAGTAGACGCAGCATCGAGCGCTACTGCCTACTGGCGCAGACGAGACGCGGGGCCGCCATCTTGGAGTGGTGATCCGCTCCACTCAGTGCAATTCATTTGGCAGGAGCAATGAACTGTCAGCGCATTTAATTCATTTTACCTCACTGAATACCACTGATTTTCACATGCTTTTTTGTCATACGTGTAGCTATGATAACGGACACATGTTTTGGCGTGTTTTATTATTCATAGTTTGCTTAACATTAATAGAATATTCTTATACGCTATAAGTGACCAGACGTCCGAGATCAAAACTGGGAATATAATCCCAGAGAAGGGGAAAAAAACGGTCAGCTATTTTTAAGTTGAAGAAACAATATGATTAGGTTATATATACATGCTACATAAACAATGTATGAATACATTAGATATCTATATATCTTATAGACCGTATCTCTGTTGCTGCAGCAGCAGAGAGTTTATTCTGTCTTGACACTTTGTATTGATATTTTGTATTACATTCTTCCCTTAAATTATCATGTTTACAGTGATTGTTATATATGTATTTTTTATGTATGTCGCTTTGGATAAAAGCGTCTGCCAAATACTTAAACATAGACATACCGGTATATAAACACCTGAAAGTCTTTATATCAGCTAAAACCACCAATCTGTTTCATTGGATTCAGAATAAAACCAAATTCTGTTTTACCCAGCAATGTTAGTATTTGAATATTGTTACTTGAAGACTTATTCCTGGTTACAATTATACTGTTAAGAAAGTATTGTCTTATATTTTGCCTAAAATGAGAATGCATCATCATCAGTGGCGGCTGGTGAATTTAGTTTTAGGTGGGGCTGAAAGTTTGTAAACCAAACCCCTGTAGGGGGTCGTCCTCCCCCAGAAGATTTCTTTGTGATTTTCACATACAAATATTGAAGATCTTTGCTCCTTCTCAACTCTGTGGTAATATTATTTTCATAAAATACAACCAATAGTACGTTAATGTTAAATCTTACTTGTGAAAAGTAATCCCCCGATTCCTATTTTCAACAGTCCGCTCATTTGAGTAGAAAAACGCTGAACACCAGCTCGGCATCTTTGTTTTCTACCTGTCAACTGTCAGTTTAGGCTGCTCGCCGGCTCCTCATCACCACTTCAAGATGGCAGACGAATTTCTCGCATCACAGCAGCCAATGCTGCGTCTACTTATAAGATGTCTGTGGTTATAACGTCATTGCAAACACGGCAATCTGTTGCGTCCACTGCAGTTTGCTACCTTATTCATACTTTTTGTCAAGTGATTTGTTTTACGCAGGGTTGCATGAGGTACCTCTTCATAACGTTACGTTAGTCAATGTATCACACACAGTAACTTAACGTTAGACAGCGGTCAGCAGCACCGCGTATTTTAGCCACCTACCAAAAGACAAACATAGTCAAATAAAGGTCAGTTAAAATGTATACTATATTAAGAATATGTGTACATATTGCATAGGGCCCTGACATCTAAAAAGTACAACTCTGTTCATTGTTTTGTTCATGTATTTGTTATGTTTTTCATGTGTACGCACACATAAACACACATACAGTATGAGATGAGATCAATGAGATAAGGTAAGAACAGGATAGAAACTGCTGTGGAACTAGTTACAATACAATATGCCATGGAAATACAATGTTAACACTTTTGTACAAATAAGTACAGTTGCACTTGTTTTTTCAAATGTGTTTATTCTGTAAAGGAATGACTTAAATGTTTAAAATGACTGGTTAATAGTGCTATTATGAAGTGCAATGTCAGCACTAATTTTTTCCTGCAATTTCAAATGCACTTGTTTTAATAAATAAATACAGCGTTTTAAAAGCATACACAATATGTGTAAATATATTGGTCTGTGGTTAAAAGGACTTGAAAGGACTCGAAACTCAAAATGCAGGACTTGGGACTTGACTTGAGACTTTCCAGTCTTGACTTTGGACTTGACTCGGGACTTGCCTGTCTTGACTCGAGACTTGAGGGCAAAGACTTGAGACTTACTTGTAACTTGCAAAGCAATGACTTGGTCCCACCTCTGAAGGTTACATACCCATGTTTCTCTTTTTTCTGTGTGTTCCTCCTCCTTTTTCGCTGAAGTTAGCTTCTCAAGTTTTCTGATATGACGATATTTTGTTGTCTTGAATTCCTTCTCGTGCTCACGTTGTAGGTGTTCATTCATTATCCGTTCGGTTTCCGTGTCCAGGGGGAAACGTTGTTTGAATCCACTCCTTTTCTCGGTTAACTGCTCTTCAATGTTGTTGATCTTGTTCACCGTGCATCGTATTCTTTCTCTCACCAAGGCATTTCGTGCTTTTCTTACAATTCGTTCTGCGTTCATCGTCGGAATTGGGTTTTTGATCTCCAAGCTTGTTGGAACAACTCTTTCATCTCGGCAACGTAATGTGAATCTCAGGCGGTTGCGGAAGCGGGCCAGTTTGTGTTCCAGTTGTTCCAAACAACGGAATTCTTTGACACTACATTGTCCATGACTTATACGAAATATGTTGAAGAGATTAATTTAGCCTACTAATGTGTATTTATAAATGGTTGATTTATATAGGCTAGTAAGGTAAAGTTTTGTACCTGACAAGTTTCGGCTATCTTGCTTCTGCAGCCTTCATCAGAGGTGTCATGTGATGTTAGCGTGACGTCATCTGTGACGTGTTATATGGATTGTTCCATCCCACCTGTAGTGGTAGGATGGCGGTGTCCCCTGGAGCCTACCAACTATCCCACACCTGGGACACAGTCCTGCAGGGCCGCCCCCGGCCGTTTGGTAGACATCCAGACGACAGGGGCGCCCCGCCCTACACTCGGCGCACACCAGGGGACACCGCCATCCCACCGCTTCAGGTGGGATGGAACAATCCATATAACGCGTCACAGAATACGTCACGCTAACATCACGAGACACCTCTGATGAAGGCTGCAGAAGCAAGATAGCCGAAACTTGTCAGGTACAAAACTTGACCTTACTAGCCTATATAAATCAACCATTTATAAATACACATTAGTAGGCTAAATTAACCTCTTCAACATGTTATGATTGTGTATATTTGAGCCTCCCATTCCCTCCTTAAGACATTTAATTAATTAATAATGAATTAATTGTTGTACATAAGTGCACAATTTTGCTAACAGACAAAGAAGTGTGTATTATTAGTTTTTTTTAAAAATTTAACTAGGATATTTAAATGTTTTAATTTCAATTACAACGTTAAAATACACGAGAAATACAAGTTTATTGCATTTGAAAAACTATACATGCATTATTATGAATTATTAAATCAATGGATAATTTGGTTTTATAAAAATAATGGCAAAAATATTGTTTATCGGCAACAATTTATAGGTCAATATATCGTCAAGCAAAATTTGTTATTGGCCCAGGCCTACCTGTTTGGGCCCTGTGGGTAACTCTGCGGGAGGGAAGGGCACCGATGTACAGTAATAATGCATTAATATTTCCAAATATTTTCGGGAGCTACTGGCTGATCTACCTTCAACTTATGTTGTCACTCACTCTCACTCGCTCTCACATGAGTCCATTGTCTATCGGTTGCCCCCTGGTGGTTGGCTGACTGTTGGTAGTGAACGTGCTTGGTTTGAAATGCAGCGTAGCTTGTTTTTTAAATGTTAATAGCACAGACAATCACCCTCGTTTAATCGTAGCTGCCAAAATCGTGATCACGGCTAAAATTTGATTAATTGTGCAGCCCTAGTGTGGCAGCATATACGATACCATGGTGGTGCGCCACGATCAAATACATTAGGGGAAACCCTGTCGATTAGTTTGCATGTCTTGTGAACCAATTTGTGATTTTCTAAAAATATTTTCAATGACAAACTGTGACCAAGGTGAATCGAGTGTGTACTACTTACAGCAAGCTAACCACCTAAGCACTGCAGTTTACTTTTCTAAGTTAGACAAATACATCGATTGTAAAACATCCTGGACCACCCAGATAATGACCTGGGGAAATTGCAAACGGGGCCGCCATTGCTAACTGTAAACTATGTTCCGAGGCTTCATCCTTCTGTCTCCCACACACAGAGAAAAATGTTAAACCCTGTTGATGTATTTTCTGGATAAGACAAGAGGAAGGATTAAGGACAACCATGCTCAAGACAAAAACAATGTCTCTATACTACTGGCGGTACTCCAGAAATGTCTTCTTGTTGGGAGACTGAGTGAAATCCACTTTGCCAGCGTTGAGCTCTGGCCATTATTTACCGAGCTGTGCTGCAGTGATAGCGAGGGGCCCGACGTCAGGGGCTGAGCATCACATCACACAATAATGGTGATGATGAATGGCGATATGCTGTCACCGGTTTCTCAAGTGCTCCATTTGATGTTTGCGTTCATTTGTGGTCAGTTGAACAATTCGTCAGATCATCTCGTGCTACTTTGTCTGGTGCGGGGACCTCGTCAGTCAAAGCTCCCTGTGTAATTTGGCTGCTAGGGTTGAAGTCATGGTGGAGTCAGACACTTTAAAAGTTGGACAGCCAGTGTTGCACATTTCTCTAAGAATTTGTCCAAACATGCTCTGCTCCTCTTCCCCTCTTCCACATTCAAACACTCATCAGTTCCTCTCTCCAATTGGTGGCATTCCAGAAGTTTGCTGGATGATGCTAGCATTATCCCTTGTGTTCCAGCAGGCTTGTCTGTTTTTCTCGAAAGGTGCCAGGTTCTCAGATTCGCTCAATCGGACGGGCAAGTCTGTGCCTGGGTCTGTGCCAGATGTGCACAGAAGAGTGGAAGCAGGTGTGATATACTGTATCACTGTTGCAAAAAATAATAATCTCAAGCTGTCTAGTGTACACCCTCTACAACCCTATTGGCAGTCTATATTATTGTGGAAGAATTAACAGAGGCGGGACATGCCCGTGTGTGCTGGTGTTTCGCAGTTCCAGGACTGGTTTGTGTAGTTTGGCACATACCGTGTTTTTCGGACTATACATTTTTTTCATAGTGCGACTTATACTCAGGAGCGATTTATGTGTGAAATTATTAACACATTACCGTAAAATATCAAATAATATTATTTAGCTCATTCACGTAAGAGACTAGACGTATAAGATTTTATCGGATTTAGCGATTAGGAGTGACAGATTGTTTGGTAAACGTATAGCATGTTCTATATGTTACAGTTATTTGAATGACTCTTACCATAATATGTTACGTTAACATACCAGGCACATTCTCAGTTGGTTATTTATGCGTCATATAACGTACTTATTCAGCCTGTTGTTCACTATTCTTTATTTATTTTAAATTACCATTCAAATGTCTATTCTTGGTGTTGGGTTTTATCAAATACATTTCCCCCAAAAATGCGATTTATACTCCAGTGCGACTTATATATGTTTTTTTCCTTTATTATGCATTTTCGGTCGGTGCGACTTATACTGTACTCCGGAGCGATTTATACTCCGAAAAATACGGTAAGTTTAGGTTTGGGCAAGTTTGAATTTGGACGATTCCGGCTCCTTGTTTCGATTACAGTTCCCAACGATTCCCGTTTTTCACAGGTAGGTTCTAAAATGTCCTATGAATTTCTCATTTTAAATCCGTCAATATCGATCCTTTGAACTTTAATATAAATGTAATTCAGTTTATTTCTACAAGAGTACAATTTCAATAATGTTTCACTTTATTTTTGATAACCTCATAAGAAAATATTTACACATATCCTGTTTATGTGGATTTTAATCTGCTGATTTTGATACCGATCATCCACTATTGAGTCAATAGTACTTACCATAAATACATTTATATAGGTAATACATGTGGTTGGTATCGGCCGATTTCACTCATGGATGATCGGTATCAAAATCAGCAGAATAAAATCCACATAAACAGGATATGTGTAAATATTTTCTTATGAGGTTATCAAAAATAAAGTGAAACATTAGTGAAATTGTACTCTTGTAGAAATAAACTGTATTACATTTATATTAAAGTTCAAAGGATCGATATTGACGGATTTAAAATGAGAAATTCATAGGAAATTTTAGAACCTACCTGTGAAAAACGGGAATCGTTGGGAACTGTAATCGAAACAAGCTCTTAGTGTGGCTTACTGTCAGTAAGCCACACTAAGAGCGATATCACAAACTTTATAATGGATTATATTACTAACTGGTCCATTGCCAAACATAGTAGGTACTAATCCAACTAAACGTAGTTTTTAAAAAAATATTTTTTTATATTGCTACAGGACAGCGACACTATTGTTTTACATTAGAAGACTAAGCTAGCTACACAACAACAGGCGCTAACAATGCTAACATATCATTCACACATTTCTAACCTACAGTTATTACTTACCGTTTCCTTGTCTCCGCCATTGCCATATCCTCCATTGCCATAAATTGTAGTCACCAAGCACGCCATTACAATTAGTTTTTCGGAAAATGAATCTTTTTGTTTAAGATTTTGCGAAGCAGGAATCTTCTTAGCACACATTCGAAGCGACTTCTTCCGAGTTGAAGGCACATAGTCACAAATCATAATAAATAAAAGTAATGCACTTTTTACTTCAGATGAAGCTGAAAGTGTGTGTACTGACTTGTGCTGGTTAATGCAAACAATACCATGGCATTTTCGGTCTGCATGTCATACTTTGGTCATACCTTGTTTGGACTACATTTGCTTGAACAATAAATAAAATGGCAGAGAGATCACACAAAGACCTTTGGGTAAGCCTTTACCACATATAGAGATATCTGCAGACATCACATGTGCAAAAACGTCACAAAAGAAGCACATTCCAAACAGGTTGTTTGGCGGAAGGCACGATTGTTTTATAAATACTTCTACAATGCCTCTTTTACGGGTCCCATGTGGCCAGGACGGAGGTAATAAATAGAATGGTGGTTGGTGGACGGGTGTTCCTCTTTCCCTAAAAAGCAGGTAAATTATAACACTGGAATGAGGCACCTAAGCTATTCTTTCTTTCTTCTCTTTGTTACACGATTGCAAACACTTATTACTACTTTCTCCTTGTTCACATGTCTGTTTAAATATCAAATGGTTGGCTGTTAAATAAACAAATAGTATACATCACAAAATGCTTCAAGAGCATTCATGCAGTTCATCCTCCATATTTTGCAATGCTTAAAATTACCAAAATACGATCGATATTGTCCATATGACATATTGTTATGAATGTGTCTGTTACTACATTATATATAATACTTGCAGTGTGTATATAAAACATTGATGGAGGGTTTTGATGTTTTAGAGAGCTATGAAGGCTACAATGGTGACTCCTATTAGCCGCATCTTCAAAGCGTTTATCATCATCTTTAAAACCCCCCCAAAAAATAAGACGTGTGTTCTTGTCACTAATAATAATTGTGAATGATAGGCAAAAAAAATGCTGTTCAGAAGATCCCAAATACACAACAATTGGTACCAATAGGTAAGGAAATTTAGTTTTGCATGATAGGTCCCCTTTAATAAATTAATGATTATACTTTACAGTTCTTTTTAGACAACTTTGGTCATGCAGCGTTAGATCTAGTAGAATTTAGTGTGCCTAGTATTTTAAATCATGATTAAAATCATGAGACATAATATCTATTTGTGCATAATTCAAGATTATGTTGTCTGTCTATCTGTGTTGGCCCTGCGATGAGGTGGCGACCAGAAGTGGGTAGAGTAGCCAGAAATTGTACTCGAGTAAGAGTACTGTTACTTTAGAGATTTATTACTCAAGTAAAAGTAAGGAGTAGTCACCCAAATATTTACTTGAGTAAAAGTAAAAAGAATGTTGTGAAAAAACTACTCAAGTACTGAGTAACTGATGAGTAATAATTGAGTTCGTTTAATGATGACGGCAACAAATAATGCACAAAAACATTAAAATAGCAATGAGCAAATTCAGAGCCAGGAATATCTCTTAAGCAACTAAAACAATAATATATATTAAATAATATTACATTAAAATAAAAAAAATTAAGGCAAATTGAGCCACAATAACTTAACAGCATCATAGGCTCAGTAGGCATTCATTGATTGATTGATTGAAACTTGTATTAGTAGATTGCACAGTACAGTACATATTCCGTACAATTGACCACTAAATGGTAACACCCCAATAAGTTTTTCAACGTTAATCAATTACTTAATAAATGACCAAGTCGAGGTGATCTACCTCATATATACATATACATACACACACATATCATATATATATATATATATATATATACATATATATATACACAGTATATAATTTATATTTATTTATTTTGCTGTTTTTGTTCACATGGTAAAGGTGTTTTAATGAATATACAAGCATGTTTAACATATAGATTTCTTTCTTTCATGAAGACAAGAATATAAGTTGGTGTATTACCTGATTCTGATTACTTTTATTGATTGGAATCAGACAGTAGTGCTGATAACGTCCACATTTTCAAATGGAGGAGGAAAAAAGGTTCCTCCTTTCTGTCTAATACCACATGAAAGTGGTTGGTTTTTGACATCTTATTTGTCCAGCTTCCATATTCGTTTTTATACACTTTAAAAGAAATACATTGGCGGCAAACTCCGTAGCTTGCTAGCTTGTTTGCGCTGGCTTTCGGAGACTATTATTTTGTTAGTGCAGACGCGATGGAGCGGCACTTTTATTGCGAAGACGGGAACTGTGCGGTCAGTCTTTAGGCTTTTGAGAGAGGTACGGTTGAAATAAAAAAAGTGTCTTTTTTCCTTCACACTTTTGATTGATTGATTGAAACTTTTATTAGTAGATTGCACAGTACAGTACATATTCCGTACAATTGACCACTAAATGATAACACCCGAATACGTTTTTCAACTTGTTTAAGTCGGGGTCCACGTGTGATGGTCATGTTACCGCCTGGCTCTGTTTGATTGGTCCAACGTCACCAGTGACTGCATCTGATTGGTGAAACGCAGGCATGCATAGATCCTACTTTGAAGGTCTGTCTGACAAACCAAAACAAACAGAGCGTGCATTAACAGATCGATAAAAATCAGTAGCGAGTAGCGAGCTGATTGTAGATAAATGGAGCGGAGTAAAAGTAGCGTTTCTTCTCTATAAATATACTCAAGTAAAAGTAAAAGTATGTTGCAATAAAACTACTCTTAGAAGTACAATTTATCCCAAAAGTTACTCAAGTAGATGTAACGGAGTAAATGTAGCGCGTTACTACCCACCTCTGGTAGCGACTTGTCCAGGGTGTACCCCGCCTTCCGCCCGATTGTAGCTGAGATAGGCTTCAGCGCCCCCCCGCAACCCCGAAGGGAATAAGCGGTAGAAAATGGATGGATGGATGATGCTTTTCATCGCTTTTAGCGGCTATGCGCGTTTGTACCATAGCGGAATGAAAAGAAGGGGATGAATTATCTTGTCCTCATTAAGTGTCTTCGACTCTTTGTGCAGTGACGCGGGGCCGCTGGCTGGCTAGCGTCACACAGTGCAACTAGTTAGATAAAATGAACACACAATCAAATGCCACCGCACCAATGTGGGAATATTTCAGATTAAACCTTTGAAAAAAGATGCCTATCAATACAGAAAAGCCAGTTTGCCGAATGTGCACGACTACAACAACGCCCACTTGGAACAGAACCACTCGACAGTCCACACTCACTTCGCGTTTGGTGAAAAAGCCAGGTGACAGGTCAGTGTGAAGAAAACAGACATACTGCCATTTAATACTGTTATTAAACTGGCATTTTTTTAAAAGTGCTGTCATTGAGTGTCTGTGTTCTTCACTCAGAATCTGCCAAACTTAATTTTTTTTTGCACATGACCTGTTGATACATCTGTTTAAACTGTAGTGTTTATATTGTTACTTTTCACGTTTGTTTAAGAAGGTCCTAACTTGGTTGCAAGTTAAGTAATGTACAACCTTAGCCTACATTTTCAATATTGAAGTGCAACTTTGTCAATAATTTATTTAGCTATTTCATTTATTGTTATTATTAAAGAACTATATGTTTAAACTGATGTTGTTGTTGTTGTGCTGGGACTCTTCACCCGTGAGCGTACTCCGGTTAGGGAATAAGGACACCGTTTTACTTTTTAACTTCTTCTTTATATATTGCTTTGTAGCAGCAGCAGCTAAGCACACTCTCACGTACACACACTGTTCAACACATTGCCCGAAGGACCCCGGCAAAGTAAACATAGCTGCCCGGTAAACTGCCTGACTCAAAACAGGCGTAACTTAAAGGTGCATGACTACAATAATAGCTTGTTTACGTCAACAATAATATAGTCAATTATATTCAACAATTATCATATTAAATAGGGAACTTTCTCTTAATCTTCTGACAAAGGGAATTTATAACAGTTATGATTGTGTTTATAAATGGTTGATTTATATAGGCTAGTAAGGTAAAGTTTTGTACCTGACAAGTTTCGGCTATCTTGCTTCTGCAGCCTTCATCAGAGGTGTCACGTGATGTTAGCGTGACGTCATCTGTGACGTGTTATATGGATTGTTCCATCCCACCTGAAGTGGTGGGATGGCGGTGTCCCCTGGTGTGCGCCGGGGGTAGGGCGGGGCGCCCCCTGTCGTCTGGATGTCTACCAAACGGCCGGGGGCGGCCCTGCAGGACTGTGTCCCAGGTGTGGGATAGTTGGTAGGCTCCTTCGTCCCTGTTGACAGTCTTTGGGGCCCGCTTCCTGATTTCAACCGCCTCTTTGATCCACCGATGGAATTTGTTGCTTTACATTCTAATGACCTTGGCTGCCTCCCAGTTCATTCGATGGTTTTCCCTCTTGCAGTGGTCTGAAATGGCTGATTTTAGATTTTCCTGCGTTGCTTTCATTCTCGTTGCATGGGTGAGTGTTCCAGATGTTTCCTTTTCACATTCTTTCTGGTGTTCCTTTTTTCGTGTGCTGAACTGTCGACCTGTCTCTCCTATGTATGTTTTATTGCATGTTAGGCAAGGGATCTCATATATCACATCACACTTTTTCTCAGAGGGGATCTGATCCTTAGGGTGTACTAGGATTTGGCGAAGCTTGATGTGTGGCTTCATTGGTGTGCTGATGCAGTGTTTCCTCATCGCTCGCTGTATGTGTTCTGTGACGCCCCTGACGTATGGGAGGGTGACCATGCCCAGGTTCTCATGCATAGAACCTTTCTTCTTTTTTTCCTCCTTGTTGTTCCTCTGGACCTCTCGTTTGCCTTTGTTTATGGCCCAGTTTGGGTAGTTGCAGGCTTTGAGCGCCTGTTTTATGTGGTTCTCCTTTTCTCTGTCGTGGTTGTCTGTGATCACCTTGGTGCGATCATATATGGGTGCGGACTACTGACAGTTTGTGTGCTGTGGGGTGCTCTGATGTCCATAGTAAATATTGATCTGTGTGTGGGGGTTTTCTGTATATTGTTATCTTGATGCTTCCATCCTCAGTGTGGTTGATTTTCATGTCCAGGAAAGCGATGGATCTGTGCTCTTCCTCTTCATGAGTGAACTTTATGTTTCCCGTCTCGTCTATGGTGTTTAAGTGGTCTGTGAGTCTTTGTGTGTGGCCGGTCTTAATTTTCTCCAGGATGTCGTCCACATAGCGCCTCCAGAGGGACAGTCTACATTCTTCGGGAGCGGTGGCTATGGCTTCGGCCTCCAAGTCCTCCATGAAGAAACCACTCATGATGGCTGAGAGGGGGTCCATCTTGGCAAAACCCTCCTGTCTGTATATGGTCCCTCTGAACAGGAAATATGTAGACTTGGCTACGAATGATAACAACTGGACTGTGTTTTCAACTGTTAGGTTTGTTCGTTTCCGGAGTGTTGAGTCTGCTTCCAGGCGGTTCTGTACTATGTTTATTGTGATGTCCACTGGTGTTTTTGTGAATAGGGAGACTACGTCGTGAGATATGAGTATCTCGTCTGATTCTACTTTTACAGTGCTTAATTCTTGTGCCAGCTGCTTTGAGTTTTTGCAGTGTTGCTTTGTCTGGCCTAGGAGAGGTTTTATTATCTTGACTAGGGCTTTCGAAAGGTTGTATGTAACTGAGCCTATACTGTCAACAATTGGGCGGAGTGGAACGTCTTTTTTATGTATTTTAGGGGTGCCGTATATTCTAGGGGTGATACTGGCTGTCGGTACTAAAAAACTGTAGTTGTCCTTGTCTATTTTTCCCTCGTCCACTAATGGTTTTAGTAGAGTCTTCAGTTTTTTCTTTTTGTCTTCTGTCGGGTCCTTTTTTAGAACTTCATATGTGTCTTTATCTTCCAGCATAGCTATCATTTGGTTTTTATATTGTTTTGTGTCCATAATGACTGTTGTCCTTCCTTTGTCTGCAGGTAGTACTTTGATTGTTTTGTCTTTGGCTATTGACTGTATAGCGTTCCATTCTTCCCTACTGGTGTTTTTGTGTGTTATTTTGGCAGTCTTCAGTATCCCTGCTACCTCGTTGCGCAAACCCGCTTTGTCGCCTTGATTTTTTAATTTATGACATGCTATCTCTGTTGCTACGATGAATTCTTCGTATGGGATGTTTATTGGGTTGTGGCAAAGTTAAGACCGCGAGACAGCACCTTTTTTTCCGTTACTGTTAATTTGCATTGTGATAGGTTACCAGAGGTGGGACCAAGTCATTGCTTTGCAAGTCACAAGTAAGTCTCAAGTCTTTGCCCTCAAGTCTCGAGTCAAGTCCCGAGTCAAGACAGGCAAGTCCCGAGTCAAGTCCAAAGTCAAGACTGGAAAGTCTCAAGTCAAGTCACAAGTCCTGCATTTTGAGTTTCGAGTCCTTTCAAGTCCTTTTAACCACAGACTAATATTTTTACACAGATTGTGTATGCTTTTAAACCACTGTATTTATTTATTAAAACAAGTGCATTTGAAATAGCAGGAAAAAAAATAGTACTGACATTGCAATTCATAATAGCACTATTAACCAGTCATTTTAATAGTTTAAACAATTTTAAACATTTAACTCATTCCTTTACAGAATAAACACATTTGCAAAAACAAGTGCAACTGTACTTATTTGTACGAAAGTGTTAACATTGTATTTCCATGGCATATTGCATTGTAACTAGTTCCACAGCAGTTTATATTCTGTTCTTACCTTATCTCATTGATCTCATCTCATACTGTATGTTTGTTTATGTGTGCGTACACATGAAAAACATAACAAATACATGAACATAACAATGAACAGAGTTGTACTTTTTAGATGTCAGGGCCCTATGCAATATGTACACATATTCTTAATATAGTATACATTTTAACTGACCTTTATTTGACTATGTTTGTCTTTTTGTAGGTGGCTAAAATACGCGGTGCTGCTGACCGCCGTCTAACGTTATGTTACTGTGTGTGATACATTGACTAACGTAACGTTATGTCTAGGTACCTCATGCAACCCTGCTTAAAAAAATCACTTGACAAAAAGTATGAATAAGGTAGCAAACTGCAGTGGACGCAACATACTGCTGTGTTTGAAATGATGTTATAACCATAGACATCTTATAAGTAGACGCAGTATTGGTTGCTGTGACGCGAGCAAATTGCATCTTGAAGTGGTGATGAGGAGCCGGCGAGCAGCCTAAACTGACAGTTGACAGGTAGAAAACAAAGATGCCGGGCTGGTGTTCAGCGTTTTCCTGCTCAAATGAGCGGACTGTTGAAAATAGGAATTGGGGGATTACTTTTCACAAGTAAGATTTAACATTAATGTACTATTGGTTGTATTTTATGAAAATAACATTACCACAGAGTTGAGAAGGAGCAAAGATCTTCAATATTTGTATGTGAAAATCACAAATAAATCTTCTGGGGGAGGATGACGCCCCTACAGGGGTTTGGTTTACAAACTTTCAGCCCCACCTAAAACAAAATTTACCAGCCGCCACTGATTATGATGCATTCTCATTTTAGGCAAAATATAAGACAATACTTTCTTAACCGTATAATTGTAACCAGGAATAAGTCTTCAAGTAACAATATTCAAATACTAACATTGTTGGGTAAGACAGCATTTGGTTTTATTCTGAATCCAGTGAAACAGATTGGTGGTTTTAGCTGATATAAAGACTTTCAGGTGTTTATATATGTTTAAGTATTTGGCAGACGCTTTTATCCAAAGCGACATACATAAAAAATACATATATAACAATCACTGTAAACATGATCATTTAAGGGAAGAATGTAATACAAAATATCAATACAAAGTGTCAAGACAGAATAATCTCTCTGCTGCTGCAGCAACAGAGATACGGTCTATAAGATATATAGATATCTAATGTATTCATACATTGTTTATGTAGGATACACGCATGTATCTATAACGTAATTATATTGTTTCTTCAACTTAGAAATAGCTGACCGTTTTTTTCCCCCTTCTCCTGGCTTATATTCCCAGTTTTGATCTCGGACGTCTGGTCACTTATAGCATATAAGAATATTATATTACTGTTAAGCAAACTATGAATAATAAAACATGTGTCCGTTATCATAGCTACACGTATGACAAAAAAGCGCGTGAAAATGAGTGGTATTCAGTGAGGTAAAATGAATTAAATGCGCTGACAGTTCATTGCTCCTGCCAAATGAATTGTACTGAGTGAAGCGGATCACCACTCCAAGATGGCGGCCCCGCGTCTCGTCTGCGCCAGTAAGCAGTAGCGCTCGTGCTGCGTCTACTTATAAGATGTCTATGGTTATGACGTTAGCAGTGAGTTTACAGCCTCACTGATTTAACTACACAGCAAATAAAAGTCATGTTACTTAGCCAATAAACGTTATCTTACATTCAAAACTTACCCTTCTTTTTGCAACTTCAAATGTCGAACGAAGTTGGAAGTTGTTGCGTCTCCGTCTGTAATATTCGAACTGCGTGATTTGCATACGGCAATTCGTTTTTTGTTGACCAAGTCGTAGTTTTTATACCCGAACGAAACCAACTTTGGTATAAATCTTTCTCACTGGCGCGTTGTTTGACAACTCTTGTTCATTGGTTGTCCTGCAATTTGATTGGATGAATGCTGTGTGATGAAAACAATGTAGATCTAATTTTAATGGCTGTTGTACTGAGAGCACACACGCTGACACGCAGCACACACGCTGATAGACAGACACGTACAAAATGAAAGCTACGGAGCGCTCCCAAATAACTTTTTAAACTTTAGGTTTTGGGGAAAGCAGCAAGTCATGTCAAGTCAAAAGGCTCAAGTCCAAGTGAAGTCACAAGTCATTGATGTTAAAGTCTAAGTCGAGTTGCAAGTCTCTTTACATTTTGTCAAGTCGAGTCTAAAGTCATCAAATTCATGACTCGAGTCTGACTCGAGTCCAAGTCATGTGACTCGAGTCCACGCCTCTGCTATTGACAGCGTAACAATATCAATACAATACAGGTTGAGCCTAAAAATTTTTTTACATCATGCAAAAATTCAGTCATGTCAACAATTCCACTTCAAATGTGAAACTAAAGTGTTATATAAAGTCATATGTGAAGTGAGATATGTCAAGAATTGATTATTAATAATTTTTAACTTCACGGCTTGTAGTCCTTGAGAACCCCATTTTTTATTTTTCAAATCATGGTTTTCATAGGCTGTAAGCCATAATAATAAAAAATAAATCAAAAGCAGTCTTGAACTATTTTGTGTTGCATGTTATAAGCCTAAGCCATACATTAGTTTTACCTTGTAAATGTAATAGATGGAATACACAGACCGTTGCACAATCTTCAAATTTACAAATATTCCAACAATTCTCGTTTCTTTTTATTGCATACATTTTTGTGAGCAAAATAAAATGAGTAGTATAGCTGGACGATTATGGTAAAAGTAATGATCACGATTCATTTTGATTGATATTGTAATCACGATAAATAACACGATTATTCATTAATTTGAAAACATGAGTATTTATTGTACCACTAAAACTCAACTTTAAATCTTGTTTAAAAAAAAACACGTATATAAATTAGTAACTAAAAAAATCCAACAAGTAAAAAAAAAAAATAACAGTAACAATACATTTAAATAGAAACAGCAACATAAAAACAAAGTTGAGTTTCTGCTTTTTACCTTTTGCACTTATTTTACCACCATAGAGTGTGTGCTTTTGTGTCAAATACAATTTAATAAAATGTTTGTTAATTAAATGCAAAATTTATTGGTGCAGTACATCTTTGGACAATTTTGACTAGTATTTTAGGTGAAAGAATAATAATTGTGTGAATGTAATAAGTACATAATGCTTGTGTAAGGTACTTTTTTGAAACCTTATTTTGGTTAGTGCAGTCAGCTTGACAATTTGAGGTTGTAAAAAAAAGAGAGCCTTCTCAAGTTGCGACTGCTGTTTGTACATTAATCTTACATCGATGATGTGGTTCACGATAACAGAAGCATATGGGATGTGTTGTGGGTGTACAGATTGTTCTTGCTAGCTTTTGCTTTGTAGTTTAGTCGTTGTTTCAAAAAGCCATCTCCACATTGTTTAGTTCAGGACGGGGCGGTTGAGTGTGTCGGGAATAAATGAGCAGTCCCAGACACATTATTTTCCCAAACAAATGTTTGTTCTCCTCACAATGACAACATTTCACTTACATTCATGTCATTTTCCTGATATTCTGCATTTAGCAGAGGATTTTGTTATATTGGCCGATTATGTGACTCCGTCTGCAGTTGTGTAAATGCGGAAATCAAGTGACTTCACTTTTGTTGGTTGAGTTTAGTGATTATTGATTTGACAAATAAGCAACAATCATGGTGAGATACAAAACTTCTAAAATACATGCTATAGTGGATTTACATAATTCACCTATGGAACTTTAGTTATTGTTAGAGAATTCCTGTTACCACCAGTAGGTCGTTACAGCCCATTATTTGCACACTATTGACTAGATCAGCGAAAACAGCGCTTCCGACACCGAATGTTGTGATGTAAACAAGATGAACGCGATTGTCCGGAGCGCAGTCAGCATGTATACAATGTAGACGTAACTTAATATATCCCAGATAGCGATCTACAAAATGTGCAAATATTGGTGGCTTTCAAGGAGAGCAAGTCCAACTGGAGCAGCAGGGCAAAGCAAGTGTGACTTCCTTCTCACTGCAGCTCTTCCCCTTCGTTGCGGACATCAAGGAACAGAAGTAGAGTCTCTAAACACGAATACATTCTATACAACCACAAAAAGATGCCAGATTTGTTGCTAGTCGTCTTTAATAAAAAAAAAGTCCCTAGACACTTGAACAATTCTCAACCAAGTACATTGTACAGCAACAATTAAAAATATAACATCACGATATAATGTAAAAAATATATGTTAATACTGATATAATAATAAAACAGATTTGTTTTTAAATGTATGCATACATTTTTGGTTTCTATGCCAATTTTACAATGTCATTGTGGCCACACTCCTAACCACGCCGCCACCGCCACAGGTACACTACCGTTCAAAAGTTTGGGGTCACCCAAACAATTTTGTGGAATAGCCTTCATTTCTAAGAACAAGAATAGACTGTCGAGTTTCAGATGAAAGTTCTCTTTTTCTGGCCATTTTGAGCGTTTAATTGACCCCACAAATGTGATGCTCCAGAAACTCAATCTGCTCAAAGGAAGGTCCGTTTTGTAGCTTCTGTAACGAGCTAAAGTGTTTTCAGATGTGTGAACATGATTGCACAAGGGTTTTGTAATCATCAATTAGCCTTCTGAGCCAATGAGCAAACACATTGTACCATTAGAACACTGGAGTGATAGTTGCTGGAAATGGGCCTCTATACACCTATGTAGATATTGCACCAAAAACCAGACATTTGCAGCTATAATAGTCATTTACCACATTAGCAATGTATAGAGTGTATTTCTTTAAAGTTAAGACTAGTTTAAAGTTATCTTCATTGAAAAGTACAGTGCTTTTCCTTCAAAAATAAGGACATTTCAATGTGACCCCAAACTTTTGAACGGTAGTGTACCTCGGCAATCTAGGGGAAGTAACATAGTCTTTAGTCTCGTCTTCCAGTCCATCGGTGATAATGGTACTTATAAGAAATGTTGTTTATTTGTTGCTATGGAGGAATAATGATGTAGGGGAGCGGCTCCACACAGTGTATGGAGATAAACATTTAGCTGCTTAACGTGTGGCAGCTATTTCGATGGACTGAGCATCGAAAATAACAAACAACGTTTAAAAAAATCAGACAGTTCCGGTAGAATTGAGATCGGTAGGTTGTGAATTCAAACCCCGGCCGAGTCATACCAAAGACTATAAAAATGGGACCCATTACCTCCTTGCTTGGCACTCAGCATCAAGGGTTGGAATTGGGGGTTAAATCACCAAAAATGATTCCCGGGCGCGGCACTGCTGCTGCCCACTGCTCCCCTCACCTCCCAGGGGGTGAACAAGGGGATGGGTCAAATGCAGAGGACAAATTTCACCACACCTAGTGTGTGTGTGACAATCATTGGTATTTTAACTTTAATCTCACGATCCACTCTTCGCCCACTCGTGAGCAAGACTCCTAGGTACTTGAACTCCTCCACATGGGGCAAGATCTCCTCCCCAACTTGGAGATGGTACTCCACCCTTTCCCGGGCGAGAACCATGGACTCGGACTTGGAGGTGCTGATTCTCATCCCAGTCGCTTCACACTTGGCTGCGAACCGATCCACTGAGAGCTGAAGATCCTGGCCAGTTGAAGCCATCAGGACCACAACATCTGCAAAAAGCAGAGACCTAATCCTGCAGCCACAAAACCGGATCCCCTCAACGACCTGACTGCGCCTAGAAATTCTGTCCATAAAATTTATGAACAGAATCGGTGACAAAGGCAGCCTTGGCGGAGTCCAACCCTCACTGGAAACGGCTCCGACTTACTGCCGGCAATGCGGACCAAGCTCTGACACTGGTCATACAGGGAGCGGACTTCCAGGGGGACACGGTCGAATGCCTTCTCCAAGTTCACAAAGAACATGTAGACTGGTTGGGCAAACTCCCATGCACCCTCAAGGACCCTGCCGAGAGTATAGAGCTGGTCTACCGTTCCACGACCAGGAAAAAAACCACACTGTTCCTCCTGGATCCGAGGTTCGACTATCCGGTGTAGCCTCCTCTCCAGTACACCTGAATAGACCTTACCGGCAAGGCTGAGGAGTGTGATCCCACGATAGTTGGAACACACCCTCCGGTTCCCCTTCTTAAAGAGAGGAACCACCACCCCGGTCTGTCAATCCAGAGGTACCGCCCCCGATGTCCACGCGATGTTGCAAGTGTTGTCAACCAAGACAGCCCCACAGCATCCAGAGTCTTAAGGAACTCCTGTCGGATCTCATCCACCCGGGGCCTTGCCACCGAAGAGCTTTTTAACTACCTCGGCAACTTCAGCCCCAGAAATAGGAGAGCCCACCACAGATTCCCCTGGCACTGCTTCCTCATAGGAAGATGTGTTGGTGGGATTGAGGAGGTCTTTGAAGTAGTCCCTCCACCGATACACAACAGCCGCAGTAGAGGTCAGCAGCACACCATCTTCACCATACACGGTGTTGACAGTGCACTGCTTCCCCCCCTGCAGAATGTTTGCATAATATTTGGTGCAAATGGCACATGAAATGTCTTCCTCTCAAAAACCACTCGATCGATGGCATGTTTGTTACACAAACGTGTGAGCATGCTGAGCTCAGCTACCAGATAGGACGGACCGCTTGATTTGCTCACCCTAAACTAACTACTCGACAGTAAGGGTTATCTGATATCTCGGCTGTTTTTGTAATATTATCTAATGTATTGGTATGATGTCATTATTCGTCATATCAGCCGGGTAATTATTAGTACAATATTTATCATGCAAGCCTAAAAAAAAATACCTTTACGATTCACATGCCACACCAGACGCTGCCGTCATCTCACATTGAGTCGGTGTGTGAAATGGGGCTGCAACTAACTAGTTTGATAGTCGACTCGTCACCATGTGTGCGTGCGTGTGTGCTTACGCATATTTGTGTGTGTGTGTGATTGCGCATATGCGTGCGTGTGATTGTGTGATTGACGTTTGTTATTGTGCCTTTCTTCATTGCACTGCCAATTGACACTGTTTTTCTGAAGTTCCTGACAAGTATTCGTATAATTGAGAAAAAGTTTAGCTGGCAGAGTTTGGCTAAAATGATAGTTAGAGTTATTTTTCACACAACTTCGTTTCTCACTTGTTAGCAAATTAGCAAGGCAACAAACTAACTATTTTTACGGAGTTGAGATTTTGCTCAACGGTATAGTCACCAGCTGTTTGATTATAACGTGCATTGTAGTTGTAGTTTTCATTAACAGATTTAGAGGTGTTGACATGCAACTGGGGATAGGTTGATTGGCAACACTAAATTGGTCCTAGTGTGTGAGTGTGAGTGTGAATGTTGTCTGTCTATTTGTGTTGGCCCTGCGGTGAGGTGGCGACTTGTCCACGGTGTGCCCCGCCTTCCGCCCGAATACAGCTGAGATAGGCTCCAGCACCCCCCGTGACCCCGAAAGGGACAAGCGGTAGAAAATGGATGGATAGTTGGTATATTGACCTACAAACTATTGCCGATAGACAACATTATTGTCAACATTATTTTGAGACCAAATTAACCACTGATGAAAAGATAATACATAATAATGATAATGCAGATATACCCTTTCAAACACAATAAACTTGTATTTCTCGTATATTTTAAACATTGTAATTGGAATGTAAACTTTAAAAAATCCAAGTTGAATAAAACAAATTAATAATGAAAAATAAAATATACTCTGTCTGTTAGCACTTTTATCCACTTGAATAAAAATCACAACCAAAAGCAATAAAATAGGTTCTGGCTCTGTTCAGAAGGGTCAGGACGACCCTCAAATATACACAACCAAAGCAATAAATAAAATGGATAAATAAAGTTATTGTGACCAAAATTATCACACTTACCATTATTATCACGGTATTGTTGAATGTGCTCCAAAAGTACTATACACACACCCTAAAATATTTTAACCAAGTTGTATTTACAAAAAAAAAAAACTAATACACAATATACTCTCTTGGCAGAAGAAACTTCAAGCATTGTTCTGGCTTCATAAGAGCCATATTATTTTTATTGGTGTGTTTAAATACAAAACCCAAAGTTGGCACGTTGTGTAAATAGTAAATGAAAACAGAATACAATGATTGGCAAATCCTTTTCAACTTATATTCAATTGAATACACTGCAAAGACAAGATAATTTACGTTCGAACTGGCAGACTTTGTTATTTTTTGCAAATATCAGCTCATTTGGAATTTGATGCCTGCAACATGTTTAAAAAAAGCTGGCACAAGTGGCAAAAAAGACTGAGAAAGTTGAGGAATGCTTATCAAACACTTATTTGGAACATCCCACAGGTGAACAGGTGGGTACCATGATTGAGTATAAAAGCAGCTTCCATGAAATGCTCAGTCATTCACAAACAAGAATGGGGCCAGGGTTACCACTTTATGAACAAATGAGTGAGCAAATTGTCGAACAGTTTAAGAACAACATTTCTCAACGAGCTACTGTAAGGAATTAAGGGATTTCACCATCTACGGTCCGTAATATCATCAAACAGTTCAGAGAATCTGGATAAATCACGCACATAAGGGGCAATGCTCGTGACCTTCGATCCCTCAAGCGGTACTACATCAAAAAAACGACATCAGTGTGTAAAGGATATCACCACAGGGGTTCAGGAACACTTCAGAAAACCACTGTCAGTAACTACAGTTTGACGCTACATTTGTAAGTGCAAGTTAAAACTACTGTACAAAGCAAAAACACCCAGAAACCCCACTGGCTTCGCTGGGCCCAAACTCATCTAAGATGGACTGATGCAAAGTGTATAAGTGTTCCGTGGTCTGACGAGTCCACATTTCATATTATTTTTACAAACTGTAGACGTTGTGTCCTCCGGACCAAAGAGGAAAAGAACCATCCGAACTGTTACAGGCGCAAAGTTCAAAAGCCAGCATCTGTGATGGTATGGGGGTGTATTAGTGCCCAAGGCATGGGTAACTTACACATCTGTGAAGGCGCCATTAATGCTGAAAGTTACATACAAGTTTTGGAGCAACATATGTTGCCATCCAAGCAACATCTTTTTCATGGACGCCCCTGCTTATTTCAGCAAGACAATGTCAAGCCACATTCTGCACGTGTTACAACAGCGTGGCTTAGTAGTAAAAGAGTGTGGGTACTAGACTGGCCTGCTTGTAGTCCAGACCTGTCTCCCATTGAAAATGTGTGGCACATTATGAAGCATAAAATACGACAACATATACCCCGGACTTTTGAACAACTTAAGCTGTACATCAAGCAAGATTGGGAAAGAATTTCACCTGAAAAGCTTCAAAAATTGGTCTCCTCAGTTCCCAAACGTTTACTGAGTGTTGTTAAAAGGAAAGGCCATGTAACACAGTGGTAAAAATGACCCTGTGCCAACTTTTTTGCAATGTTTTGCTGCCATTAAATTCTAAGTTAATGATTATTTGCAAAAAAAATTTAAATTTCTCAGTTCGAAAATCAAATATATTGTCTTGCAGTCTATTCAATTGAATATAAGTTGAAAAGGATTTGCAAATCATTGTATTCTGTTTTTATTTACAATTTCCGCAACGTACCAACTTAACTGGTTTTGGGTTTTGTATGTTTATTTTCCATTTTAATTTGTAAACATTTTAGAATGTTCATTTCACTTCCGGTTTATGTGACGTCAAACAAGTAAACTTTATGTTAAACGGACCTCAGTCTGTTTCAACTGGACAATGTGGAGTTTATATAGATCCTTTTGTGCAAAAACAGTAGTTTAGACAGTAATTTGTTTATATACATTTAGATTGGGGTTTCTTAATGGGGAAATATGTTAACTTTGCTAAATTAAGTTAAGTTAAAGTTAAAGTTAAGTCATGTTTTTACCAAGAATAAGAGGACACACTTAACATATTTTCACCCGCAATGTTGTTGCAAGTGGCAGCGCTGATTGGCGTCCCTCCGGAAAAAACACAAGTGATGTCATCACTGACTATTGTTGACAAACGAATTTGTCTGCTACAGATGTTATTGTCGATATTTGTCGACCATGTCGATGAATTGTTGCACCCCTAGTGTCATAGAACACACATTTACAGCAAAATCCTTCATCACTTGGTTCTGTATAAAGGTGCATAAATCTGTTATGGCTCTGATGCTGCTAGTTTGTGGGACCTGTGTGTGTTCTGTAGCGGGCCCATTTATTTCCCTGGACCTTTTGCGTCTGTGTCATTTCCCTAATGTGTTGACTGATTGGATTACACAACTACATGACCTTTATATGAAGCTCTGTCAGACATGCGTGACATCTCCTTCCACTCCTCGTTGGATGCCACATTGTTGTCAAGGTAGTATTTCCATCAGTTTACGTTTATTACGAGCGAATCCCTCCTCGATTTTTGTTTCTGCTTCAAACTTGGCCAAATCTTTATCTCCCAGACTCATCTCACATCTAATTCATCTGGTTTTCCTGGCAGCGCTCATATAAACAACCGTAGCGGAGTTTCTGTGCCAGGCGGTTTTCAAAGACTTCACTGTGTTGGAATGAGGCCCTACTCTTGGCCAATCTAGCACAGAGATATCTTTGTGCCTGCAGCCCATCAGGGCCATCAACAGAGTAAAATTAGGGAACACAGAGAACCAATGGGCTATATCGCAGGGAGCCTTTTTGAAAACTACTCGTGTCAGCCAAACAACCTCTCAGCCCTATTCATCCACGCACTAATTACAAGCTTGTAGCACAATCTTTCCCTTCCTTTTGTCACAGCTTTGGAAATAATTGCCCATTTCAGATGGGAAAACATCCAGTTCGGTTTGCAAGCTCTAAACTAGTACAAGTAGATGATCTTTTCCAGAATTTTGTCCTTTAGAGGTTAGGCCTAGGCCGATAGTCGATAAGTCAATTAACCAGACTATAAATGAAAATGAAGTCGGTAAGTTTTCCAGCCTCGATAATCGCCATATGTATGCGTAGTTACGGATTACAAGAACGGTCAGTCTTTTGCATGGGTTACAGCAGCTGCAGGTGTTTGTACTACGAATAAACGTTAGGAATGATAACAGATAGAAAACTCCCGACGGTTAATATTGCTGTATTTACAAAAAAAAAGATACAAAAAACCATGATTGATAACCACACTTTGACGAAATTATGGAGACCAACTAGCGTTAGCTTGCTAGCTAACAAGATAAATTAACATCTTTCCCCATTAGGAAACGTCATTCTCCAATCTAAACTTGTATAAACACATTACCGTCTAAACAACTGAGCTACAGTATTCACATTAAACATAAAGACTGTGCTGTTTTTTGCGCAGTTATCGATAAACTCAACAGTGTCAGGTTGAAACAGACGAACCCGAACTCCGTTCAACCGGAAGGGAATTTACGTGACAAAAAAGCGGAAGTGAAATAACTGATAGCGCAAAAAAACTTTCAAAATTGTTTACAAATTAAAATAGAAGAAGATAAACATAATTAAAAACACTAATAAAAATAATATGGCTCTCATGGAGCCAGAACAAAATGTGATGTTTCCTCTCCCAAGAAAGTATATTGTGTGGCTATTTATATTAGTTGTTAAAAACTACAACTTGGTTTGACTTGTCCAGGGTGTACCCTGCTTTACGCCCGAGTTCAGCTGGGATAGGTTCCAGCACGACCCCAAAAAGGATAAGCGGTAGAAAATGGATGCATCGATGGATAAAAAAATTTAGCGTGTGTTTAATTAATTTCAGAGCACATTAAACAATGCTTCAATAATAATAACCATTATCATTTTGGTCACAATATCTTTATATTGCCACTGCATTTATTGGTTTAGTTGTGTATATTTGAGGGTCCCCCGCACCCTCCTTAACAGAGGCAAAATCTATTGTATTGCTTTTGCTTGTGATTTTTATTAAAGTGAAAAATGTTGCTTTAAGACGGAGTATATTTTATTTTTATAATCTGTTCCTTCTATTTAACTTAGTATCTAAAGTCAATTACAATGTTAAAATATATGAGGAATATAATTGTATTATTTTTGAGAGGGGATACATGCATTGTTATTCTTATTATGTATTATCTGTGGTTAATCTGGTCCCAAAAAATAATGGCAATAATATAATTTATCGGCAATAATGTGTAGGTCAATAATATCGTCGAGCAAAATTTGTTATCGGCCCAGGCCTATTAGAGGTCACCAATTTTCCAAGACACCCCAACTACGGGAATTCTCCCTCTTGTGTGGGAATAAGTGTATTTGTAACAAGTTGGGTCATGTTCTTGTATTTGCTTGAGTAACACTGTCTCTTATTCATCACGCTACTCATATTTCCTGCTGATTGCCTTGTGTCTGCCTCCTACCACTGACACCACATGTACAAGTGTGTTTTGTCACAAGGTCTCCAAAGTTCCTCATTTCTATGTGAGTCACTTGGATGCACATGGTGGTTCTTCTCATGGCTGTTATTATTCTGTCAGTCCTCCAGAGGGCAGTCCTCCTTGACCATACAACCAGCCCATAGATTGCCAAGTCTTATCTCTTCACACATCTCTCAACAATTTAAACCAACCTAATGGGAGGTCAGAGGCTCAAATAAAACCGGTTAAAGACGTTTAGTCAGCACATTTAGGCTGTCAGGGAATGACCTTTAGAACTGTTAACTGGACTATAGATGAATTGTGGCAGAATGGCTAAAAATTAGGTAGCCTGTAATTGTGGTGTTCTCTTTAATTGCGGAATGCAATGAAATAAGGCCTGTATAGTGAACACATACCCACCCTTAGTAAAATGTTGTGTTTTAATCTGACAGCTCCCATTTTCAGTCCATGTGTCTGTGAACAAAGAGATAAGGACTGTTTTAGGAAGTTGTGTTGTTTGTGTGTGCATTTTAATTTGTGTCAGTTGTGTTTATCCACCACATTTTGTCACGGTCGAGGGTGCAGCTTGCTGCGCGGTTGTTCTCCCAAGATGCAAAAATGGACGGCTCCGGACGACAGCGTGAAGGTAGGATTTGATTTATTAAACATAAATCATCCAAACTACCAACAGTACAGGCAAAACAACAAAAAGAAAGGCAGACGTGCTTAAAACATGTGAAGCTAAGACTTTAACAGAAGCTAAGGTATGAAACTTACTTGGTACAGGCGTGACACAAACAATGAAGCCAGGACGAGTGATTAACAAATGCAGACTTAAATAGTGATCTCATGATTAGCGACAGATGTGATCCAAACAAATGAGGCAGGTGAAACTAATGAGTCGCCATGGTGACAAAACAAACAAGGAAGCGAAAACGGGAACTAAAGAAGTCCAAAACTAACAGAACATCGATCATGACACATTTATTCTATGCAGCATCATCTGTGTGGTACCAGTATATATGTTGTATTAGGACTGGGCGATATGGTTGAAAATGTGCCACGATTTAAGGTTTTTATATTGGTCTATATCAGGGGTGGGCAATTAATTTTTACCGGGGACCGCATGAGCAACCCGAGCACTGCTGGAAGGCCACACCGACAATATTTCAATTAATTTTTGCTCAAATTATTTTTGATATACCGTAAGATTAATAATAATAATAATAATAATTTAATTTAACCTAACTTAACTTTATACAAAAGCAGATTGCTCTTGATGGTTTTATTTTTAACACTGTCTTACACAACACTTTCTGATGTATAATACAATGCAAAAATGTCAATTTATGTCACTTTATCCTGCATCCTCTTTAAAAGTCAAACATTTTTCCCCGTCAGATTCGGACAACCATCTGTTGTCACACCTGCCAGCTTGTCCCATTTCAGTCCTAACATGTCCAAACACGCATTTACCTATGTGAACAAGTCATTACCTGTGGTTGTCTCTTTAATAGACTGCATGGCTGCCAGCTCCTCCGTGATTTGAAAGTCTGCAGTTATCCCACGTAAGAAGATGAGCAGCTGGGCGGTGTTACGTACATCGCAGTTCTCATCCAAAGCCAGCGAAAAACAGTCAAAGTCGGCCGTTCTGTTCTTTAGCTGAAGCTCCAAGATTCCAGCGATGGTCTCAACCCGCCTCTTTACAGTGCGTCGGGAGAGTGACACATTCTCTAATGCGCCCCTCTTCTCCGGGCATATCAGCGCAACAGAGTCCAATAAGCACTCCTTAATAAACTCTCCGTCAGAAAACGCCTTACTTTTTCTGGCGATTTTGTGAGAAATGACGAAACTTGTCCTGACAGCTACATCTCTGGGGGTGTGAAATTTGGCAAAAAGTCCTTGTTGGGTTTGCAGTTTTACCATCAACGCATCAGCCTCCCTTGCGCACGCTTCATCAGACAGATACCGGTATTTTTCCTCGTGCTTTGTCGTGTAGCGGCGATTCAAATTATATTCTTTAAACACAGCAAGCTGTGTACCACAAATTAAGCACACGGCTTTACCTTTAATTTCTTTAAAGAAATACTTGGCAGTCCATGTCTTGTTGAAAACACGGCATTCGTCATCAACTTTTCTCTTTTTAGCGTCTCGGGGGTAACCGTGCATCACTTGTCGCTGTGCACCTTCACTCACAGGTTACACACGGACATACGCACATAAATAACACTTTTCAAAATAAAAGCAGCACAGTTGTATTGCACGCACGACATAGATGTATTTTAAAATGTATTTTGTAATTTGTGATTGCCGCTGTTCACATTCACTCACAATCGCGCACGAGCATAGTCCACATGGAAGTAATAAGAATAACGCTTTTCAAAACAAAAGCAGCACCCTCGACATAGATAGTTTCTTCATTTATTTTGTAATTTATGATTGGCCGGACAGGGACGCACAAAGGGCCGGATGTGGGCCGCGGGCCGTAGAATGCCCAGGTCTGGTCTATATCAATAATGATTAGGGTTGGGTATCGTTTGAATTTGAACGATTCCGATTCCGATTCCGATTCTTTGTTTTGATCCCGATTCCTGACGATTCTCGGTTCCGATTCTTCTTGTACCATGCCGGGATCAATGTGTTTGACAGGTAGTCCCTGGAAGGTGGTATGTATTTTGGGTTGAGAGTTTTCACCATATCCCTGCAAACATAAACAAACATGTAATGTTGCTGTTACTGTTTAGCCCAGTATCAATTAGCTTAGCTCTAACGTTATTGCTTAACTAACCTAAATGTTGGAGATTCCACCTCTGAAAAGGGATGCAGTCTTTTGACTATGTGTGCAGTGACCTTTCTGTGGCACCGACATCTTCCCCATTGCCGCTACGGTGAACGGAGTACGCTGAGCACATCGCGGAGCCTGGCTAGCAGGTTGTAAATTGTCTATGAAAAAATATGCGGGCTAATTTGTTAGCTGCCTCAACGTTGGCGCAAAACACATTATTTATTGCATATATATTGTTTTACTTACCGGATTCGGACTGCAGTGCAGTCACCGAGGTGCCAGGATGGGCGTCGGAGGAAGAGGCGTCGGAGGACGGTCGGCGCAGCGCGTCGAAGACGGGACACGCATTTATTTGTACTCCATGAACTCGGAGGTGCTTCATCATGTTCGACGTGCACCCTCCTAAGCACGAAACAGTCCTGTCGCACGTGTTACATTTCGCCGATATTTCATTTTTTTTTAGTAAAATAAAGCCACACTTTCGACCGCCGACGCCCGCTATCCATGCTTGACTGACTCACTCGGCTACATAGGCTCGGCTATGCTAACACTTCCGGCGGTGGGCGCTTCTTCGTTGGTGTTCAGCGGCTTCTTCTTCCGGTCGGCAGACTTATTCTTTTTTTCCGGTCGGCGGACTGGGTATCGAAACTAGGAATTGAAATTTAAACTTTTGAACGATTCCGGGAGAATCGGAAAGTTAGTCCCGGTTCCAATCGATACTCGATACCCAACCCTAATAATGATTGATATTTTTTATGATTGATGCAAAATATGAACCAGGAGAAAATTATATTAAATGTTAATATTTTTATTTCAAATGTAACCTTCCTCTGATTATAATCCCCTCAGCAGAAAGGAAAGGAAATGTCAACACAACCATAGAAAACACTCAATCAAATTCTGAAATCACATTGAACTCTTAACAATAACCTCTTTAAATTAAGGTGCACAAACAAGGACAATGTAAAAAATGCTTAATAAAGTGTAAAAAAAAATGTGAACGGAAAAACCTGAGAAGAACATATTTTTTCAGGTTTATTGCCAGGAAGCTGTGTTCTTGTAACATTTCGTTTGGTTTGTTATTCTTATTTAAGTATGGAAATACATTTATGTTATGTAGTAAATAATTAGAAAATGGATGGAAGTATTATTGGAACACATTTTTGGGTTATTTTGTTATATTTTGATATTTACTTTATGTATACAGTCTTGCACTTTAGTTCTACCTGTAGTTTCCATACATTTGAATAGGGAATGAACGAAAGGTGAAAAGACACGATGAGCGTGTACTACGGCCCGTTTTTAAAAAAAATCCCCAAAACGGGCATATTGTAGAGGTGACTTTTCCTGTCTAATCGACAATTTCTTCACTTTCTCAAGCACTCATTTTTAGTTTCTCTTCTCGCTCAGTGCAGAAAATCAACAGCGAGATAGCACAATCTAATTTGATAGTTGATACTGTTACGCAAATGGCTATTTAGTGTGTCCCTCCCATTGCTCACTGACCACTTTCTGTTTAGCTAAGACCGCAAATGCCTTTGTTCATGCAATCAACCTTGCTTTCTTCTGTCCAGTTTCTTTCCACCCCAAAAAAATATATCTAGATCAAACGTTTTATCGAACACATTTTTTATTGATATCGATTAGATATCTATTGTGGTATATATTGATATGGTTTTATCGGCCCAGCCCTATGTTGTATGCAATGCTAAGTATTAAGTAGATTGAGAATAAACTATACTTATATGATTAATGTGATTTGTTTTTAAAAAAAAATCAAAAATAATCATGATTTATCATTTTAACCGGTAGTCTTGTTTGTAGGCGCAGGAGTACTGTATGGAAGTCATTATCAATTTATTTGATTTTCTAGCTCACTTTTTAACGAACTGTGGCACATTCTAAAAATACTATTACTAAAAAAACAAGTACTGTCAAATGATTAGTTTTTTAATCAGATTAATCATGCTTTTAAATTTGCATTGTGTGCGTAGTTTACTTTAGCTTAAAAAATGAACACAATTTTCCACAAATTTTTCATGGTTTGCAAATGCTGAATGTACACCTAATTGTTTTACTAGGAGCACAGGTGCTACTAAATTCAAGCAATTTAGTAGCACATACATAAATTAGGAGCATTATGAAATGTCCTAAATAACACAATTTTACTATTAACACTTAAATAACGTACAAAGTAACACACGTGCACTCATATACAGTATATACTGTAAACACAGTGCTATCATAAGGCCGAATGCAAACGCTCAATTAAACATTCCAGTGCCACAGCTTTTTGTAGTCAAGTCATACTACGTCATGCCGTACACACATGAACTAAGCTTCACATAACATGACTGACATCACATCACATGCAATTACATTACTGATCATAATGCTACTCATACACATGCCAGAATGACCAGCGATGTTGATAGGTTTTCAATGTAGTGAGTCTCGGGGACCCACAAATAACGATTTGAGTCAGTCCTTGGAAAAGTCAGTGAGATCCCACAAAATGAAGCTGTTTGCAAACTGGAGCCGAGAGGTTGCTAACTTTTTCAAAGTATTATATCCCGACCACATACAGCTTTTAGCACGTAATGACATAATTACATATGTTCGTAACGTGCACACACATTAGCTTTGTGTGTTGCTCGCTAACTTCAGCTATCATTGAATACACAGTACAGGCCAACAGTTTGGACACACCTTCTCATTCAATGTGTTTTTTTAATTTTCATGACTATTTACATTGTAGATTGTCACTGAAGGCATCAAAACTATGAATGAACACATGTGGAATAATGTACTTAACAAAAAAAGGTGAAACAACTGAAAACATGTTTTATATTCTAGTTTATTCAAAATAGCCACCCTTTGCTCTGATTACTACTTTGCACACTCTTGGCATTCTCTCGATGAGCTTCAAGAGGTAGTCACCTGAAATGGTTTTCACTTCACAGGTGTGCCTTATCAGGGTTGATTAGTGGAATTTCTTGCTTTATCAATGGGGTTGGAACCATCAGTTATGTTGTGAATGAGAAGGTGTGTCCAAACGTTTGGCCTGTACTGTATATTCTATCATAACAACAACATACTCACAGCAACATACTCAACACCTACTCAGTGGCTTAGTGGTTAGAGTGGCCACCCGGAGATCGGTAGGTTGTGAGTTCAAACCCCGGCCGAGTCATACGAAAGACTATAAAAATGGGACTCATTACCTCCCTGCTTGGCACTCAGCATCAAGGGTTGGAATTGGGGGTTTAATCACCAAAAATGATTCCCGGGCGTGGCCACTGCTGCTGCCCACTGCTGCTGCCCACTGCTCCCCTCACCTCCCAGGGGGTGAACAAGGGGATGGGTCAAATGCAGAGGACAAATTGCACCACACATAGTGTGTGTGTGACAATCATTGGTACTTTAACTTTAACTTTAACATGAATACAAATTGTTAGTTGCTTCCCTTGGACTGTTTTTGCATGCGCTACCTCTGTGTAAGTGCATACGAGACAGGGGTGAGTGACAAGCATGAATGCCAAACAAATTCCTCAGACCAATGACCAATTTTTAATCAATATAATTAGTAATTGTAAAAAATATAGACACTTAAAAAAATTATGTTCTCTTAAACCACTAATGGTAACACAAGCCAGCCTGTGGTTTTCTTGTATTTTTTTGGGGGAAAAAATGTAACTGAGAGCAAGTTTCAAAGAGCTGAGCCCCTTTGAAAATATGTAATTCTTTTGAGTTTGTATATTCCTATTATTTTTGAAAATGTTCTATTGAATTCCTTTGGTGTTGGTATGATATGATATGATATGGTTATAATAACAGATGGATTAATTTGAAAATGCATCTGAAATCAAACAAAACTGCCACAAGGGCTTGACATACACAATTCTAATAAAATAGCACGTTGTAAAAACATAACACCCAAATAAAAGAGTAAAATTCAAATAAAAACAACTAGTACCAAAAATATCAACAGATGTGCTGATTTTATCACATACAAAATATTCTTAAAGATGTGCCTGTTTTTGTTCAAAGTCATGCAAATGGTAAAGTACACAAAACATGCAGACATTTGTTTGTGGTGTTGATGAGCTACAGCTGGAGAAAAGAAGAGACAGAGACTAAAGTTAGTAGAGGCGACGTGGATAGATCGGGCCGTTTTGGACCGAAAGATGCGTATATGTTGGACCTCCTCGCTAGCATCGGAATTCTACGCCGGCTACATCCAGCGGCCTGTTAAGCAGCGGAGCCTAGTACCAGCGGGGACCGTCGACAGAGGAGACGTAAGCGGTGTGATCGGAAGCAGAAGCGGGGATGCCGAGCGGGGCTAACAACAAAGCTAAAGGCTAATCCTCACAGAACGCCGCTTCCTTCCATCCTGCTTTCAAATGTCCGCTCCCTGGAGAACAAACTGGACTACCTTAAGCTGGATTTATATGCAAGACGCGAGATGAGAGACTGCTGCGCCATATTTCTCACAGAAACGTGGTGGAAACCATTCGTTCCGGATGAGGCAGTTAGCATCGAGGGGCTAACTATGTTTCGGTCGGACAGGAGCAGAACTCTCACTGGTAAATCCAGAGGCGGTGGTGTTTGCATATACATCAATAACAACTGGTGCAACAATGGAAAGATAGTCTCATGTCACTGCTCTCCCGATGTAGAAATATTAACTGTAAAATGCAGACCATTTTATTTACCCCGGGAATTCAGTGCTATGATCTTCACAGCAGTGTACATTCCCCCGAGTGCTAACACTAAAGAAGCTTTGAATGCTTTGTACTGCTCCATCAATTAACTGCAATCTACACATCCAGAGGGAGTTTTCATCGTGGCAGGGGATTTTAACCAAGCTAACATGAACTGTGTTCCCTCATTTCCATCAATATGGGAATTTTGCAACCAGGAGTGGAAGCACGCTGGACATGGTGTGTTCAGCAATATTAAACATGCGTTTAAAGCTGCACCACACCCCCACCTCGGCTCCTCAGACCATCTATCTGTGATGCTAATTCCTGCATGCAAGCCCCTGCTGATCAGGAAGCAAGCTACAGTGAAGCAGGTGAGGACCTGGCCAGAGGGAGCAATGAAAGCATTACAAGACTGCTTCGAAACCACAGACTGGGACATGTTCAAGGAAGCCGCCACCGATAATCATAACACCTGTGTGGAGGAGTATGCAGAGTCTGTGTCCGCATACATTCAGAAGTGCATGGAGGATGTTAGTGTGATCAAGAACATCCCCACACGGGCCAACGAGAAACCCTGGATGAACAGTGAGGTATGTGCAATGCTGAAGGCTCGGAACAAGGCTTTTAAGTCTGGCGACATGGTAGCATTAAAAACAGCCAGAGCTAACCTGAACCGTGCCATTAAGGTTGCAAAGCGTGCTCACAGTCAGAAAGTTCAGGATTTCTTCGAGAACCCCACAAACACTAGACGAATGTGGCAGGGCATACAGGTTAACATAGACTATAAAGCTGCCCCCCGTCCCTGTGACAACAGTATCAGCTTCCTAAATTACCTAAACAACTACTTTGCGAGGTTTGAGGCACTTAACACCACTCCGGCGAGAAAATCCATCCTTCGCTCTGATGAGCAGCCGCTCAACCTGGACACAGCGGATGTCCGGAAAACCCTGAGGAGAGTGAACCCCCGGGACCTGATGAAATTCCGGGCAAGGTGCTTAAGGGATGTGCAGACCAGCTGACTGGGGTTCTCACAGACATCTTCAACATCTCGCTAACCCAGGCTGTGGTACCATCATGTTTTAAGACGGCCACAATCATTCCAGTGCCTAAAAAACCCACAATCTCCTCCCTTAATGATTATCGCCCCGTTGCACTCACCCACATCATAATGAAGTGCTTCGAGAGGCTGGTAAAGGAATATATTGTCTCCAGACTTCCCCCCACATTCGACCTATACCAGTTTGCTTATCGCCCTAACCGCTCCACAGAGGACGCCATCTCCTCTGCACTCCACCTGAGCTTAGAACATCTGGAAGGAAAGGACACACACGTGCGGATGTTGTTTCTGGACTTCAGCTTAGCATTCAACACAATCATCCCGCAGCATTTGGTGAGCAAACTGGCCCTCCTTGGATTCAGTACCCCCCTTTGCAACTGGCTGCTTGACTTCCTCACAGACAGACCCCAGTCCGTGAGAGTGGGCAACAACACCTCCAGTGCCATCTCCCAGAGCACCGGCTCCTCCCAGGGCTGCGTCCTGAGTCCGCTGCTGTTCACGTTGATGACCCATGACTGCTGCGCCAGGTCCACTACTAACCACATTGTGAAGTATACGGACGACACGACACTAGTGGGCCTCATCCGTGACAACAACGACATGGACTACAGGGAGGAGGTGAAACATCTGGTTGACTGGTTCAGAACCAACAACCTGGTCCTGAACGTCGACAAGACCAAGGAGATCACCGTTGACTTCAGGAAACACCAGTCCAGCCACACTCCACTATTCATCAACAGCACAGCGGTGGAGATGGTAAGCAGCACCAAGTTCCTGGGGGTGCAGAAAACTGACAATATACCTTGGTCCCTACACACTGAGCTCTTGTAATAAGAGCTCAGCAGCGCATGCACTTTTTTGCGTTGGATGAAAAGAGCACAGCTCCCTCCCCCCATTCTCGCCACATTCTACAGAGGCACTATAGAGAGCCTACTGACCAACTGCAGCTCTGTCTGGACTGGAGCCTGCAGTGCCTCAGACTGGAAGTCTCTGCAGAGAGTGGTGAGGACGGCGGAAAAGATCATCAGGACTCCTCTTCCTCCTATGCAGGAGATTGCAAAAAGCAGCTGCCTGACCAGGCCCCAGAAAATCTGCAAAGACTCCTCCCACCCCCACCAAGGACTGTTTTCACTGCTGGACTCTAGAAAGAGGTTCCGCAGCCTCAGAAGCAGAACCTCCAGGTTCTGTAACAGCTTCTTCCCTCAGGCCGTAAGACTCTTGAACGCATCATAATTATCCCCTCAACTTCCCCCAAAATGGATTAACTCGCTGGAATAAAAAAGACAATATAACATACATCCATAAACGTGGAAGCATATGAAAAAGTGCAATATATTTATCTGTACAGTAACCTATTTATTTATATCTGCACCTTATTGCTTTTTTATCCTGCACTACCATGAGCTAATGCTACGAAATTTCGTTCTTATCTGTACTGTAAAGTTCAAATTTGAATGACACTAAAAAGGAAGTCTAAGTCTAAGTCTAAATGTTTGTTATTTCATTCGAGCACATCCCCGAAACGTTAAAACACTGATGACTTGAATGAGCACATGGAAACATGGTTTTATTTGCTATCAAGTTCGTAACAATATTACTAATACTTGGTTAATATTCATGTCACGACATGTAAATGGAGTATTGTTGGTGATTTTTGGAGGTTTTTAAAGGGGTTTATGGGTGCAATAGATGACTCCCATTAGCTGCATTGTTGGCCACCTCGTACTCGCCGTGTTACAAATTAGAATGCTTAAAAAAAGAAAAATATGTGATCTTGTCTTACATAACGATTTTGAATGATTGGCAAATTCCAAAAGAAGTGCAGTTCCCTTTTAACAGTAACTTGTGTATGTTTACTTTTAAATCATCCTCTCTAAATAATGTAATGTCAATGAAGTTACGTCGCTCTACATGTTTGTTCCAATGTTGCTGATTGTTGAGTTTCCACATGATAATAAACAGAGTGTGGTCCTCCACATCAAGTTAGCTGCAATGTTGTGCTACCATGTGAATGCGCTGCTACTGCTGCTTTTTTTTGCTGCAGCCCCGTCACAGTGCACGCAGAGTGCTAGTGGCTAATGGGATCACAACCGCAGTCAGTCAGAGGAACCCTCATTTCCCTCACTGTCTAACTGCCAAATTGGCCCGTTTTGTCAGGCAAAGGATCATCTTCTAAGATGACTTTCAAAGGGTCTGTGTTTCTTTTTGATGTGCAGCTTGGAATATTTGATGCAGAAAAAAGGCAATTCAGCATAACAATTCAGTCTGTTTTTTCTTTACCTCTTGTGCAAATATATTGAAAAACAATTAGAGTTCTATGTTAAATAACAGTACTAAGTACTGAAGGTATTATTATTTTTACTGACTGATGTATGTTCTTGTGCTCGAAATACAATGCAGTGTCCATTTTAATAGACAAACAACACACTTTTACCATTCACAACAAAAGCGCTGTGCTGACAAGATTTATATATATATATATATATATATATATATATATATATATATACATATGTGTGTGTGTGTGTGTGTGTGTATATATATGTGTACATGTACAGTATATGTATGTATAAATATGTGTATATATGTAGGGATGATGTTGGAAATCGGTTGTCCCGGTTGTTCGATAAGAAAATAACCGATTCCATGGACTCAAATCCCTTTTTGAGAACCGGGTCCCGTTATCAAGGCCACTATAGTAAAGAAAAAGAGTTGGTTCTTTATTCGAATCCCTGGGAACGAATCCCTTCCCACATACAGGAAATGCCCTGCGGGACCTGCAATGTTATGCCCATTTGATTGTAGACGCTTACTGACACCTTGTGGCGATATGAAAATACTACGCGTCATTAGTTTGGGCACTTCCGGGTTGAGACAATTGAGAAGTAGACAAGTTGTGTTAGCTCTTACAAGCCTTGGAAAAGATAAGTCCGTAAGTAAACTGTTTAACTTGTTTATGTAACTCAATATTAAGGTGGAAAGTGTTTAAGTTTGACACTAAGATGTTTATTGAAAAATGATTTTTGTGCACTGTTTCAATGTATGTTTTGAGGACTTAAAATGGCTGCCAGTTATATATTTCCACCATCAAAATAGTTTCAACACTCAGAAGTATTTGTTTGATGATAGTACTGTATATTTGTGTGAAGCTAATATTTACATATTGTGTATTACATTTCAGTATGTTAATTGAATCACATAGCTTGTACATTTGTCATTGTGTGTATTTCAGTTTAAAAAAAGAAAAATAACAGTCCAGTGCAAGACAAAAGTAAAGATAGGAAAAGACAAAGCAAGATCAACAACAATAAAGAGCCTAAATGGATTAATCTGCTTTGGATTGTTTGTTAGCTGTCTGCCAAGCTGTATAACCTCAACACGTATAGTGAGGGCAGAACAGGCAATATGCAATTATTGCCAGGCTTCGCTCTCATGTAAGGGGGGAAGAATTGTTGATTGATGACTGTGGTGTTCTTAGTGTCATAGTGTGTGTAGTTAGTATGTTCCAATAGCAGCAGAAGTGCACTTTTTGGAGAGCTGTATTATTTTCAGTTTTGTGCCCAAGGGACCGATTTTATTTAACACTATATTATTATTTATACACCTATAGTGATCACAGAGACAGGTTGTTTTTGTGTTACTGTATATATTTGTTTTTCTGAAAAATCCCACTTAATATACTTTAGGTAACAGTGAATATATTTTTTTAATTTTTTTTTAGGGGGGTAACAGTCAATATTTATTTATTTATTTTATTTAATTTTTTTCTTATAAAATAAAAGTGAGCTTTTGTTAAACCAAATATTGTGTTTTTTCCATATACAACAACCTATCTGGATTTGATAAGAGAATCGATAAGTAATCGGTTCGATAAGAGGATTCGATAATGGGCTCGAACTCGATAATTTCTTATCAAACATCATCCCTATATATATGTGTATGTATATATGTGTGTGTATATAAATGTGTAGATATATATATATATCAATATATATATATATATATATATATATATATATATATATATATATATATATATATATATATATATATATATATATATATATATATATATCTGTGTGTTTTTATATACAGTATGTGTGTGTGTATATATGTGTGTGTGTGTATATATATGTATATTTATATGTATAAGTGTATATATATATGTGTGTGTATATATATATATATATATATATATATATATATATATATATATATATATATATATATATATATATATATATATATATATATATATATTTGTGTTTATATATACAGTATGTGTGTGTGTGTATATATGTGTGTGTGTGTGTGTGTATATATGTGTGTGTGTGTATATATATATGTATATTTATATGTCTAAGTGTATATATATATATATGTGTGTGTATATATATATATATGGATGATGACCTACAGGTAAGAGTATTTTATTGTCCACAAAAAGGCACGAGGTGCAGCAGGGAAGTGCAGGAAAGCAATAAACAGCATGCAAGAAGAGCCAGACAGTATGTGACATTTACCACAAAATAATCCTTAAGCCCTGACGAAAGAGCGAGGCAGGCATTTATAGAAGCCATCTGATTGACAACCACTACCAGGTGTGGCCAGGCTGCCAATCAGCACCAGGTTAGGCGAAAGAGTGCTCAGACAGACATGCAGGAAAAAGAACCAAAAATAAGAGCGCCACACAGGAAATAAACACAAACTAAGGAAATGTAAGACGTGATGTGACAGATCGTCACACCGCGGTACTAATGATTTAAAAACGATACTATACTGCCTTTGAAAAATACTGGTATTTTTTTTTTAATCCACATTCTGCTGGGAGGCGTTGACGTACAGAGCCGAGGCGCATGACGTTGAGTGTGTCCGCATGCACACACAGAGCTGAGAGAGCATATAAGAACAAACAGCTTGGAGGGGAAGAATGGCAAAATATGGGGGCATTTGGGCTTCAAAACTATTGATAAAGATGAAGCTTCAAACACGTAAGCCGCGCTGCTTTAAAACATGCCCCGCGGTGGCATGTGTGTAGGTGTGTGTGTGTGTATGTATATATGTATGAGTGTATATGTATATACACACACATACATACATATATATATATATATGTATATATTAGGGTTGTAAGGTATAATGGTACTAATGAATTCAAAAAGGTACTATACTGCCTTTGAAAAATACCGATATCTTTTTTTCATCTGCATGCTGCCATGCGGCGGTCACGTACCGAGCGGAGGAGCATGTTAAGTGCACGTGCACACTATGAGTGCACAAGAAGAAACAGCGAGTGAAGAAAAAATACAGGCAATTCTTCTGGTTAATAAAGAGGGTGCGTAAAGCGCAGTGTGGAGGTATTTGAGCTTCAAAACTATCGATCTAGATGACGCTTAAACCACAGAAGTGCCGCGCCGCAAGTGCTGCTTTGAAACATGCCTCGCCAAATGGTGGCATGATTAAAGCATTACCACCTTTGTTTCAAACTTAGCTAAACAATTTAATAACAAGGAGTCAGATCGACGGGTAATAAAGTTAACTTGGTCTTCTGTTGTACCCATACAGATTCGTATATTCGCACACAGCTGCTTGGCGTGATGCCAAATATTGGTGGAGTCCAAACCGCTCATGCATGCACTTAATGTAAACTAATGCAAGTAAAATGGCATAATTTTGTAACAAATTCCTACAACTTGTGTTTCATCTTTAACAAAGTGTGTTTTACCTGCTACATCTCTTATCTGTGTACTTTTAGTATTGAATTATTTACTAATGATTTTATCATTCTTAAAGCATAGACCAACTAATCATAAAGCATAATGTCAATAAAGCTTACTATTATATTTTAACCTAATCCTCCACTATGGCAGGCGATGTGTAATATGTAAGATGTTAAATTGTTCTTTTGAGTGCAACAAAACAGCCAAATGTGTTTAATGCCGTTTATTTTAATCTTCTAAAATTTTTCTTTGAGTGCTAAATAAACCATTTCTTTAATGTATCGTAAGAGTTTTTGTTGAAATGAAGCTAAAAATTAAATTTTTTGTGGTGCCCTTTATTTTGAAAAGTATCAAAATACTTTTTAAATATTGGTATCGGGACAACCATTGTGTGTGCGTGTGTGTGTGTGTGTGTGTGACAGCACTAATGTATACAAAAACGTATATTTATTTTTTGTTAAAATGTAGATTGATTCATTGCTTGCGTTTGTTGAAAAATACAAAATGAAAAAAATAGACAGACGAAACATAATAACAAATAAAACACAAAAAAATGATCACTTATTAATAGCAATCGCACCATTGAGTGAAAAGATTTTCACCAATGTTTGCTGTCTATAAAAGCTATGACAGGTAGAGACCTCTACGCTGGCAACACCTACAATGGAATGTAAACAGGAGTTCACAGCTATGACATTCCCTCATCCCATTAAAAAATAATACTAAAAAGTAAAATGTATTGATCAATCATTTTTCAATAGTTGATCAAGGAAACGTAAATGCCTGATCTGTACTTTTTTCTGGAGCTGCATCAACATTTGACATCTTTCTTAACTAATTATCTACCCACGCGCATTCCTATGAATAAAAATGACCTTCATGGTGCATGTAAAATAAAACCAGGAGCAGTTAAAAGTATTAGATGTTGAACATTAACACAGTATTTGCTGATTTAATGCCGAAACAATGGCACGTGTAAAACATTCTGCTACTGGAGCCCTCGATATACATATATTATGAATATTGTATGAAACAAGTTACAGTATAATTCCTGATCAATGCAAAGTGATAATTGTGTTCTGACCTTCATGAGGCTTAAACCTGAGACATTCTCATTTGGAATGTTTGCTGGGCTTTCATGTTTCCCCTCAGACGATTTTGCAATAATTGCTTTGAAACCCTGCACGGCCTTATCTCAAATTGAACATGTCAGTGACTTTTCACTGCCTCATAAAATCCCATATGCGGAAAAATAGACATACGGTCATGGTTTAATCAAGCCGTGTGTATCACATTTTATGGAAGCTTTTCAGACATTTTTTGTGTAAATTTGTTGTAATCATTGATTGATCAAGGTATTGCAAGTGTATTTTTGGCAGCTCTTCTGTATGATTCGGCTTTTAAGGGCAATGTCTAATATACGGTTCAATGCAAAAGTCATAGGCCATCACATCAACTACTGTTATTAGAATATAATAAAAAAAATGTCAAGACATCAGTATGACATATTACTACCCTTTTGTCACATTCATACTGTGTATGAGTAACGGAAATTTCAGTTTTTGGTCCGGCCCTCACTGTTTGGGACCATTGCAAAATTATGTGCGTCCCAAAGTCACCAGCCTTGGCGTCACTATAGACAGCGATTTTAAACTTGACAAACAAGTCAATGGCGTTTTAAAATCGTGTTTTTATCATCTTCGTCTTTTAGTAAAGGTAAAACCGTTTTTATCTTTTAACCTTTTTGAACAAGTCGGGCATGCTTTTATTTCAAGTCGCCTGGACTACTGCAATGCACTTTATGCTGGCATTAGCCAAAAAGCTCTCTCCAGGTTGCATAGTCCAGAACGCGGCAGCACGACTTTTAACAGGGGCCAGGAAACGCGAGCATATAACCCCAATTCTTCAGAGTTTGCACTGGCTCCCTGTTCATTTTAGAATTGATTTTAAAACCTTGCTGTTTGTTTTTAAAGCTTTACATCAGTATATCTCGGACCTCATCCAAATTTACACTCCTGTGCGCGCTCTGAGGTCCGAGAGCCAGCCCCTGCTCGTTGTGCCCAAGACGAGACTTAAAACCAAAGAAGACAGGGCCTTCTCTGTGGTTGGCCCTAAGCTCTGGAACAATCTGCCCCTCCATGTTCAAACTGCTTCCACAGTGGAGTGTTTTAAGTCTCGTCTTAAGACCCACTTTTATTCTTTGGCTTTTAACACTACGTGAGTTGTGTGGTCTTCTGTCCTCTGTTGTCCTCTGTGTTTTTTTTATAAATTTTGATTTCTGTTTACTGTTTTAATTGGTTTTACCCTTTAAAATCGTTTTTAATCATATTTATTTTTATATTGTTTTTATATTGGTTTTATATTTATTAATTTTTTGTTTTTATTCAGTCATTGGTGGAGCATAATATTGTTTTTAATATTGTTTTTAACATGGCTGTGCAGCACTTTGGAAACATTCTTGTTGTTCAAATGTGCTATATAAATAAAGTGGATCGGATTGGATTTACTTGTACAGCATGTGGCTTGCAGTGAAATGTACTTTAGTATTTGGGGAACTTGGATCATGGAACCCTAATTACTTTTAATTACTAAAGCATAAAAACCACAAAGTATAGTGGTGGTCCAATACTTTTCCACAGTCTTTTAAGAAGTGTTAGAAAGTACTTAAGGCTTATTTTTCTTTCTTTTCAGGCAAAAACATGCTAAGAGAAGGCTTCGTTGCAGTCGGAGGAAGTACTATGCAGGCCTGAGTGAGGAAGTGTTCTGACAATCAACCTGCTCATGAAGTCCTGGAGCAGCGATCCATCCCAGACTAGGTCATGTCTTCCCGCTGAATGCCTTTAGTCTTTGGCATTCGTGTCATGACAAGCCTGAAACGTCAACCAATGGAGTGCACCGTTGGGGGCGCTGTCCCTGCCACCGATGAGTTTTACCCTCGCCACATGCGCATGGTTAATGGTGGCGCTGTTCCGCCCCGCACAGACAATGTCCACAACACTGTGAGCACAGGAGTGCCAAAGATGGGTGTGCGAGCCCGTGTGGCCGATTGGCCACCGAGGAAAGATTTTTCACAGGCATTATGGCACTCAACTACAGAGACTGAAAATATGGCTGTGCCTATAAAAAATCACATTAAATTAGGCTCAATTATAAGCCCTCAGGACTCGTCAATGCTGCGAAACATCCATAATACTCTAAAAAATCGAACACAGGCCCACGCTAACAACTATTGTGCTGACACTCTGTATTTGGCACCAGGAGACTACAGAGGTCCACCGCGCAGAAACCCGCAACAGAAGCGAATCCGTCAACGCAGCAACAGTGACATGACCATAAGTGAGATGGAAGCTGGTGGGGACAGCGGAGAGGAATGGGGTCTACCAATCACTGCCAAATGGTCGCCTCTTCATCGGGAGTATGGCAGCACATCTTCAATAGATCAACACGAAGCTGCTGGGGAGAGTTTCTTTGAAATGCTTAAGGGCTACCAGGGTGAAGAAGACCAGCGTAGCCCAGCTCCAGATCAACTGGAGAACATGTTGAATGTTCGGCCCAAGCCAGCAACACTTGACCTCTCAGAGACTGTCACAGATAGCCATTATCAAAAACCTAAGGACAGGGACAAGCTACCAAAGAGACGCACAAAATCGGAGACAGGGGGTGAGTCTATATTTCGGAAGCTTCGTAACGTGCGGGCTGAATCAGACTCGCCCAGAGCTGGATCGGATGCGGAGGACAGTAGAATGGACGAGATGGCGCCGCTTAAGCCATGGTTCTGTCAGGAAGGTTTTGCCCACTATGACGTCCAGAGTGTGTTGTTCGACTTCAATGAAGTCATCCACTTACGGCAGACGGCAGGCAAAAGAAAGAACACCACCACGGGGGCCTCTGCTGCTGCCATTGCATCGGCAACATCCACACTCTCATCTACCCACAGCCTGCCATACAGCTCGCCCAGTGGAAGCCAAGACAATCTCAACTACAGAGAAAGCCCTGGTCTGGACTCTGGGGATGAGCAAAGCAATGAAATGCTTCTCGGTTGCCCCTGCTTCCGGAATGAGATAGGCGCAGACGGCAACGGGAGGCACAGATTGGGAGCAAATGGGGCGGGCTATTACGGTCTAGTGGGTGGTGTAGTGAATAGTAGTAGTTCAGGGAACTTGAGTGGTGAGGGGAACATGTATGAAACATCTCTAAACACGCACTGCACCAATGCCGGAGTGGCTGTGTTAGAGGGTCCAAAGGAGGGGCCTAGCACACTCAGCGAAAAGGCTAAGCAGTACATCGTGGAGCATGTAGACCTTGGTGCTTACTACTATCGGAAGTTCTTCTACTTAAGGGGTAAGCTTTTATTGCTCTCACACTAGTATATGTTTTGCAAGTGTTCATGTTACATAACCTTACTTCTTCTGCCTCAGAACACTGGAACTACTTTGGGATGGATGAGGTTTTAGGCCCAGTGGCAGTGAGCTTACGCAGGGAGAAGCTAGAGGAGGACAAGGAGCACGGCCAACAGTATAACTACCGCATCCTGTTCAGAACAAGCGAGGTCAGCCTGAGAATTATTTTGCACATAGCGACCACACAATCAGATTACTTCTTAGTTAATTTTGTTATTTGCTTGACCCTTTATGCTGCATTTCCACTTCAATGTACCAATGTACCGTGGTTGGCGCTGATCATCTTGGTTTGCAGTGTTTTGTTTACACCTCATAATACCACCTGGGGAAGATTTAAAGTCCTCATTGTTGGAATAAGAGACTCAAAACCAGTGTTTTCTGTATTTACTTCTTTGTTGTTCGCCCAATCTAGAGGACACTGAGGGCAGCAGGAAAATTGGATGTTGCAGCAAAATATTGACTGGGGAGCATTGTGCAGTTATTCTTGTTATTTTTGTCCTCAAATCCTCAAATAATACAAAGATGCAATGACACAAATGACCAACAAATGACTAACCAACCAGCATTAGTTTACATTACCAATACAGTATCAGCTGGACACACCTAAAGGGGACCTTTATGCAAAACCAACTTTTCTTACCGATTGGTACCTGTTTTTTTTAATTTGGGATCTGCATAAGTCCCGAAAATTTTAAATCAAACCATAGAGGCATGGCGGATATATTCATAAAACAAACTTGCCTTCCCCCTTAAATCCTCTAAAAGAGCCGTTTGGAATTTGCCCAGTGCTGTAATCAATAACTTTCTTCTTTTTCTCCATCCACTTTTTCTTGGGCAGACTGGCTCACACATGCACATGCATCCTCCACTTTTGCCATTTCGGGTACAAAGTAGTGTATAGCTTGAACTATGGCTGGGCGGTATTCCGGTATTATAGTTAATACCGGTATATTTTAGAAAACTGTATATATTTGAGACGATACCGCCATATCTTTGGATGTGCGTTTGTTACGACTGTTTGCTTTTCTCTCCGCCTTTAAACACAGGGCATTCTCTTTGGCTCAACACTGCCCCTTCGTTTACGCAGCGCAACAAACTTTAAAAAAAAAAAAATGGCGTCACTGTGCTGACTTTTTGACTCCTGAGTGATGCGATGCTTTGCTCACCAACTGCATTAGGTTATTGGTGAGTGACTCCAGCTTTATTTGCACATACACCAATTTTGATTGAGAACCTATAGCTCTCCTTGTGGCGACTTTATCACTAATCTCATCAGTTTATGTTGTTAACTTCTGTTAGCGACTTTGCACAGAAGCTAGCAATAGCTCCTCTCCTCTGCTCACTCGGTGTGTCAAATGTTTAGCTACACATAAGCATGAGGCTATAACCTAACGTAATGAACAAAATTAACGAAAACTGTTTTGACAGTTTTAACGACAAACTAATTACTTTGTAAGAATAGACAACACATCACGTTACTAATTACAACAAAAATAATCTGAATACTCTCAACACTAGTTATCTAGTCGTAAAACACCAAGGCAATCTTAAGCACTTTTGCACGTTTTTTCAAGATAATGGTGTATACCGTATAATGCAGGGGTCCCCAAACTTTTTGACTCGGGCGCCGCATTGGGTTAAAACAATTTGGCCGGGGGCCGGGCTGTATATGTGTGTGTGTATATATATATATTAGATATACAGTATATATATATATATTAGATATATATTAGATAGGGACGGCGTGGCGAAGTTGGTAGAGTGGCTGTGCCAGCAATCGGAGTGTTGCTGGTTACTGGGGTTCAATTCCCACCTTCTACCTTCCTAGTCACGTCCGTTGTGTCCTTGGGCAAGACACTTCACCCTTTGCCTCTGATGGCTGCTGGTTATCGCCTTGCATGGCAGCTCCCGCCATCAGTGTGTGAATGTGTGTGTGAATGGGTAAATGTGGAAATAGTGTCAAAGTGCTTTGAGTACCTTGAAGGTAGAAAAGCGCTATACAAGTATAACCCATTTATCATTTATTATATATATCGCACTTTCCGCGCTCGCGATGATGTCACATTATCGATAAGATAATGCATTTTTAGACAATATGATTTGCCTGAGCAGCTAGGAGACACCGTGAGTAGCAAGCGGTACAAAGTGGATAAGAAAAGACAGAATTTTATTTATTATTTTTTTTATACTTGGGACTTCCCGCGGGCCTGATTTTGGACGCTGGCGGGCCGTAGTTTGGGGACCCCGGGTATGTTGTCCTTTGGACTAAAAATATAGCGGTATTAGTGTTGGTCCATATCGCCCAGCCCGAGTTTGAACTTAAATCTGTCAGTAGACTCGATATGGAAGTGCTGGAAACTAAAACATGGCTGCTGTGGAGAAGACGCAGTCGAAGTGGAGGCACGTAAATTGGACCGCCTACAAAAAGGCGCATCTTAATCAGAAAGCGGCTTTGAATTGGTCGGTAAAACAATCTTTGTAAAATTTTGACCACAGAACCATCATTACATGGTAAGTAGACCACCAGAAAGTCTTTTAATTGTAAAAAAAAATAAAAAAAAATCATACTATGACCTCTTTTAAGGGGAACTGCGCTTTTTTGGAATTTTGCCTATCATTTATCCTTATGTGAGACAAGTACATATATGGTATTTTTTTAATGCATTCTAACTCAAAAATAAATGCTAGTAAAATTCAGCTAACAATTGAGGTAAAGGTGTCTAACGTAATGTGGACCCAAATACACGCTGAGCACTGTTTTTTAAGACACAAGTATGCGTAGAAGATCCACACGGTCATAAAATATATGCTTTCAGCGCACAGGCCTGGTGGACGTTTGGTTTGAGTAGGGGTGGACCAGTGCACTGCAGACCGCCCAAGTATGTTTGGGCCTTTAGAACTGTAGCTGACCCTGCTGTTGACAATGGAAAAGCATCCCGTATTTTCCGGACTGTAAGGCACACTTAAAATATTTTTTTTTCCTCAAAACTCGACAGTGCGCCTTATAACCGGTGCGCCTAATGTACGGAATAATTCTAGTTTTGCTTACCGACCTCAAAGCAATTTTATTTTGTACATGGTGTAATGATAAGAGATACGTGTAAACTGCACTATGATGACAATATGACTCAAGTAAACAACACCAACATTTTGTATGTTCCATTGAAAATATAGAACATTACACACGGTGCTCAAAAATCTATCAAAATGTTTTAGTACAACTTTAGTTAGCTATGAAGCTGCAACGCTTGTTGGATTGTCGGCGCATTAAACATACGAGTATTGTTATGGTGTGTGTAGAGTTGCAAAATTCCGGGAATATTCAAAGTTGGAAACTTTCCATGGGAATTAACGGGAATATATGGGAATTACCAGGAATTAATGGGAAACTAATTTGAATAAACATTGAATGCAACATGCTAGATCTTGCAGCATGATTATTAGCTAAAACAACCTGATTTAATGCAAATTCAGTAGAATTTCAACCTTGCACTGTGCATTTCTCCATCACATGTGCAGTGCATTCTTCCATCACATGCACAGGTAATTCCCAGCATGCTACACACTACAGCAGGGCTATTGAGGCCACACTAGTATTTGAGCCCAAGGACACCATCCAGTCAGGTACGTTTTGATGATATTACTGGGGTAAATATATTTGGTCTATGATATCTAAGTTTAATAGAGGTGTACCGTATTTTCCGCACCATAAGCCGCCCTGTGTTGTAAGCCGCACCTTCAATGAATGGCATATTTCAAAACTTTGTTTACCTATTAGCCGCCCCGTGTTATTAGCCGCACCTACGCTACGCTAAAGGGAATGTCAAAAAAACAGTCAGATAGGTCAGTCAAACTTTAATAATATATCACAAACCAGCGTTCTAACAACTCTGTTCACTCCCAAATGTGCAATCACAAAAATAGTAACACTCAAAATAGTGCAGAGCAATAGCAACATCAATAACTCAACGTTGCTCATACGTTAGTGTCACACAACACACAAAATAAACATTTAAAGCTCACTTTCTGAAGTTATTACTCATCCACAAATCCCTCGAATTCTTCTTCTTCGATGTGCTTCACTTGTTTTTTGACACCATCTGTGATGTGGACGCGCATGCAGTCATAGATCAACAGGGACGGAGCTGCGTGAAAAAAGTCACCCGGTCTCTTCGCTCATCTTTTCTTCATCCATCCATCCCTTCGAGTTAGCTTTTATGATGACGCCGGCTGGAAAGTTCTCTTTTGGCAAGGTCTTCCTTTTGAATATCACCGTGGGTGGAAGTTTCTGGCCGTTAGCATGGCAAGCAAGAACCACAGTGAAGGACGACTTCTCATTCCCTGTGGTGCGAATATTCACCGTACGTGTTCCCGTTGTATCCACAGTGCGGTTCACATGAATATCAAAAGTCAGTGGAAACTTGTACGCGTGTCTCTTAGTAGGAGCCATTTTGTGGTCTTTACAGAAACACACAAATGAAATGAAACGTAATATCCGCGCGCTTCTTCTTCTACGGGGGCGGGTGCTTACCTTGGCGGTTGCTTACAGTAGAAGAAGAAGCGCTTCCTCTTCTATGGGGGCGGTTGCTTACCGTAGAAGAAGAAGCGCTTCCTCTTTTACGGGGAAAAAATATGGCGGCTGTTTACCGTAGTTGCGAGACCTAAACTTTATGAAAATAAATATTAATATTAATCCATATATAAGGCGCACCGGGTTATTAGCCGCACTGTCAGCTTTTGAGAAAAATTGTGGTTTTTAGGTGCAGCTTATGGTGCGGAAAATACGGTAATTGCTTGTTACTGTATGACTGTAGACTACTCCAGCAGACTTCCACTCAAGCTGACTAGCTGTTCCTGTACTTGTTAAATGATTTTGGGGCCAATATCTCTAGCTAGCTAGGTTTAATGTACCACCACAGTCTCATAATGAACCGAAAATATTTCTCCGTTAGCCGTGATGCTAATTTTCTCTATGTTAAATCCCATTAATTTATGCTAACAAGATTCAAGATCAAGATTCAAGATTCTTTATTATTGTCCATTCTTTAACATGTACAAGACACATAAGAACTGAAATTACATTTTCGGCACAGTCCCACTAAGAGCGGACATACGTTACGGGGAGACAAGACGGGACCGCCAACGGATCAGCCACTTACGGCGCTCCTTAAAAAAGGTGGGAAAAAGGTGATATTGGGAAAGGGGGGAAGAGTAAAAAATGTCAGTCTAAGGCTGGACCTTCGAGAGGGGGTCCAGACTGAGTCCAAGGGAAAAAGACTCATTTAGCATAGCACACATAAACATGTTACATATAATCACAACAACTCGCAACAGAGGCGGGGGGAGTTGGGGCCCTGGAGGCCGGCCTGCTGCTATTAAGCGCTACTCAGCCGTCCATAACCCCGAAGAGGAATTAAGCGGTGGTTAGGGGCATTAGGTAGGGGTGGGGAGTGTGTTTGTATATATGCCCATTGTCTTTGGGTGAAGTGTAATGTTCATAAGCCCAGAGTCGTTCTGCATGCAATGCAAGCAAAGTTTGATTCCCAGGTGTCGGTGAGGAGGGAGGGAGGTCAAAAGCGTCCATCTTTGAAATTTCTCAGGGGATGATTACAGAACAGCCTGTTCTTGTCTCAAAGCCATTCAGGGGAGTCAAATCGTAGATAAGGATTTTTGTTTTTTCTCGAGCAGGCATTACAATGGCTTGCTTGTTCTATTCGTCCATGCTGGCCCTCATGTCCAATCCTTCCTTTACAGCAAGTTTCTCCATGATGTGATCCATCTTGCAATTTAGTTCAGAAATCACCCCAGACTGTGATCCCACAGCCCGGCCCAATCCTTCCATTGCGACGAACAGCCTTTGGGCTCCTTGAGTGGCTGCCATCGTCTTACGAATTTTACGATACACCAGAGCAATGCCAAGCCCAATCAGCAGGTGCCCCGCGATCATGGTTCCAAATAGGTAGATGTCTTCCACGTCCTCGATGGAAAGGACTGAGAGGCACATGATTCTCCATTTGTCCCAGAAATCTCTCACGTACCCCACAGCAATGGTTCCATCAGGGCAGCCAGGCTTCCCAGAACCTCTTTTCCTCGTCGAAAAGATTTTGTCAATAGAGTCGAGGGTCCAGCTAATCAATTCCATGTCTAATGTTTAGATTTGGAGGACAGCGCAAAGAAAGAGGCTTCAAAAAAGTTTAGACAAGACAAGACAAAGAGAGCAAGCCAGGAAAAGACGGGAGGAGAAAAAAATGCGACCGCACCTCACCAGAGGCAAGACAGAAATGTTAGCGATCCGAATTTACCTTTTTGTGATCTGTAAAGTTCAACTAGCAAATACTAAATCAAAACTTGTAGTTTCCACTTGCCTTCTGTTCTGCTAGCCATTCTGTTGTCATACAAGAATGTAGGTTATACCTTGATTTAGTAGGCTGATTGAGTGTTCATTTATTCATCTAAGGCTCTATGAATTTGTCCATCAGTAAAATATTTTTAAAGACTACTCCAATTGTTTACTGACTATTTATATCTGTGTGTGGCATTGCATTAGTGTTTTACAAGAATAAATAAATACAAACAGAATAATGCCACGTACACCATCTGATGTGTGGAGACATTTCACCCCAACCAATGTAGGCGGAAAGGCTGTGTACATTTGCAAATACTGTGCAAAGAGCTGCGTCAAAAATGCCACAAAGATTCAGCAGCATATAGACAAGTGCCCAATAATATATAATTATTGTAATTCCCCATTAATTCCCATGGACGGTGTCCAACTTTGAATAATCAAAAAATGGTCAATATTTCCAAACTTCCCGAGCTTAACTTCCCGTGGTAAATTTCCGGAAATTTACCGGAAACTTTCCACCCCTTTGAAACCCTAGGTGTGTGTATAAGGTAAGACATATTATCTGCCGTTTTGTTTTGCAATATTATGCAAAAGCAACTTTTCTTACCTTCTGGTACCTGCTGATATGTATTTGGGATCTGCATAAATCCTGAAAATTTAGGCGTATACGCCTTTGTAGTCCGTCATGACACCGTAGTCGATAAGTTTCTTCTTTTTCTCTACCTTCTTGTTGTGGGACATTCATCCTCCGCTGTTGCCATTTCTAATATAAAGTAGTGTAAAGTTCTTACTTATATCTGTCAGTAAACTCGCCATGAAAGTGCTAAAACATACCGGTGGAGTGAGTTGACATTATTCACCCAAGGAACTTTAGTCATTAGAGTTCCGGTCGGACGGTTTTTCACGGGACACATTTCCGGCATTGTTGTTGTTTCCGTATTAGGAGATACTGCTCCGTTATTGATTTAAGTAAAGTCTGAATGTCATTAAAGCCGTTAGCTCCATCTTTTGACACTTCTTCCACTCCCGTCCTTGCACACTACACCGCTACAAGAAAGATGACGGGGAGAAGACGCTGCCGAAGGTGAGCCACGTAAATAAGACCGCCCACAAAATGGCGCATCCGGAAGCGACTGTCAGAAAGCGGCTTGAAGATGATCAAAGAACCACCATTACATGTTACGTAGACCACAAGGAAGTGTTTTCAATTTAGTAAAAATAAAAAAATATGACTCCTTTAATGCGCCCTATAATACGGTGTGCCTTACATATGAAAACAGACCGAAAATAGACCATTCATCAGCAGTGCGCCTTATAATCCGGTGCGCCCTATGGTCCGGAAAATACGGTAATTAGCAAGCAGAACCATGGCAAGTCAATTAGCGCCCAGAAATGTGTTACAGTTCTCTCTATATCTTAATCAAAGAAATACATTCTTGGCAATTACATCCTTTCAACATTTGGGAACAACACTGGTAGTGTAATAATACATGCTGCTGTCATTTGTGCGGTCGGTGAAGGTTCAATATCCAGCCAGTGTCCCAAGACCCAGCTTTTGGAGGTTTGTGCCAGCAAGAACATCCATACATACATAAAAAGTAAACCAGCAAGTGACACATTGTGGTCACCCTTGGTGGGAAGAATTGAGAGACAACTACTCATATTTTGCATTTGGGAACAGTTTAAAGAACACCCTTTCTGTTCCAACTTGTACACAATACAATATTTCTAAATTACAGGATACATGACATACATTCTCAGATAGATCTTAAAGGTTTCTCCAGCCTGAGGCTTGTTTGTTGGGGGCAGGTGCAAACACACACACTTGTAGAGTGGAGAGCCCACTCTACAGCCTGCCTCCCAAAGATTGCAAACACAGGTCCATTGTGTACAAGGGAGTCTCAAGCCTGTAAGAGCCCAAGTATTCCAGCTGTATAGCAAAGTGATAGTAACGTGATTGAGTTCATTCCCAAAGCCCAGCACAATGTGGACTCTATGTACCCCCAATATTTGGACAAACCCACCCGCCTCTTCCTTATTTCCATTTATGTCTTGAAATCATGATTGTCTGTTGTTATAGGTCAATGTTCTGTTTGAAGGGGTTTTTCTATCACTTCTTATCTTCTAAGAGAAAAGAAACACTCAAGATTCCTGTGGTGCCTTCATTCTGTTCTCACAGCCAAGCAAACTTTAATCTCCTGGTCCTCGCTGTCTTTGTCCATTCAGCTAACAACACTCCGAGGTTCAATCCTGGAGGATGCGGTGCTCTCCACCTCCAAGCATGGCACCGCACGAGGCCTGCCTATTAAAGAGGTACTGGAGTACATTCTCCCAGAGCTGGATTTGTCCTGCCTCAGACTGGCCCTCAATACCCCCAAAGTAACGGAGCAGCTTATGAAACTGGACGAACAAGGGGTACGAGTGACAACACCACGGAAGTAGCGAGATTAACAGTCTTAAACTAAAATACATTTTCTGTGTAGCTGAGTTTCCAGGTGAAAGTGGGGGTGATGTACTGCCGAGCTGGCCAGAGCACCGAGGAAGAGATGTACAACAATGAGATGGCGGGCCCCGCGCTGGAGGAGTTTCTCCAGCTGCTGGGGGACAAAGTTCGCCTCAAGGGCTTTACCAAGTACAGAGCCCAGCTGGACACCAAAAGTAAACACCCTTTAAAGCCAATCCCTACTGTACACATACAATCATACATGTTACAGTGTTGTTCAGATATCGTATACCCTGTTTTAGTGTAATAATAGATTGGTAATTTATTTACATTACTGCAATGAGACCATTAATCTGAATGTTCTATATTTCATTTTTAATATTAATGAAATATTATCATCCAATTTCTATCTGAATGCACTTATTTCCTATATATGAAAAATATAATTTTTTTTTAATCGCTGTCAAATTTTATATTTAATTCTCCAAACTGGCTGAAGTTGGCATCTTTAGATGATATTTTGATGGAATGTTCCTTATAGTTTAAGTACAATTCATAACAGTTAATTGTTTCACTTCATTTCCCCATTACAAAAATGTTTCACACTTTTTGATTTATGCAAAACGGTTGTTTTGCTTTTTTTAAATCAAACTTGAATTTGTTGCATGTTTTGTCCCAAAACATATTCATGAGAAATAAATCATGCAATAATTGATTGTTGTAGTGCAAAATAAAAATGTTAAAATTATTTAAACATGCATTTGCAAACTTTACTACAAACATTTTGACCAGGACTTGAACTCAATACATTTTGCTATATTAATTAACATTTTACATGCATTTCCTCACGCAAAACGGTCCTTCCTGCGGATCGCAGGACCCTACGCATAGCATGTGTTCTGAGATTAGGGCGGGGCGACGCTTAATACGGTTTGAGGGTATGTACAGTTAAAATGATTAATACCATGGCCAAAGTTTGTGTTAACGTTTATATTTATTTAAGAATGTTGTTGTATAGGTAACTCTTGGATATTAACAAAACCAACGTATTGCTTACTAAAGAAAACTTACAATTTTAAAAAGTATGTAAAAGAACATTGGAAATTTAAGCATAATCTTGAGCAGGGGTGCCCAAGTCTTTTGCCTCCAAGGGCTAAAGTGAAAAGGTGCCAATAGGGCAGGCCAACCACAGCGATTTTAAGCATACAGTAGCACCGTGAGTGAAGAATTCAGCACCATTCCGCCATATATGATATAGTGGAGATTATCACGTTCCATAGTGGGGAAGTTAGTTTTGCAGACATGCCAGCAATGACTGTGTAAGATGGAAGAGGTCAGTATGAATAGGTTTTTAATTTGAGAAGCTACCCAACAAAACAACTCAGTGGTACAAATTTTGGCACCCTTAATCTTGAGCACCGGTCTCAAACTCAAGGCCCGGGGGCCAGATCTTGCCCGCGACATCATTTTATATGGCCTGCGGACATATGGAAATAACATACCGGAACATCAAAAAAGTACCTAATTGTTTTTTCCATTTTGACAGAAAAGTATATATCTACTTCTTGAAATTGCATACATTTTAAACTTTAATATTATCCAATATTGCAACAAATATTATATTATCATACTTTCCAAACATTTTTTTTTGTTACAATAAATTAAATATTTCAATATCTGCTTGATTTTTTATTTCAAAGCAGTTACCCATATAAATGGTGAAAATTAATACAGATTTTTTTTTTTTTTTTCGGTGTTTTTTATTGTATAATACTGTAAGTAGAAAAAAAAAACCCTATCGCTGTGGCGACTGAGCTCCTAGTTATTTTACTGTAAAATCTACCGTTGTTGTTTTCCCGCTGTATTACCACTGTAAATGGAAAAATGGTTAAACAAAAAATGTACGGTAAAAACTGGCAGCTCAGTTGCCAGAGTAAAAAAAATATAGTACTGTTTTTTCCATTTACTGTTATATGTTACAAACAACACTATATTTGACAGTACAATTCTGGTGACTGAGTTGTCGACTTTTTACTGTGAAATCTACAGATTTTTTTTTACAGTGTATGTAAAAATATTTATATATATATATAATAATCAAATTCCTAGGCAAATATTTATATATTATTCGCTGTTACAAGCAGCCGCCTGAGAGCAGCCATATCTGCGATGTAGACCTCAATGAAAACGAGTTCAACACCCCTGATCTAGAGCCTTCAATCAACTATAAAGGTGGAACCATTTTATGTCAAAAACCCGTTAATGTCGACATATCATCAAGTCCTGGCTCACCGTCAGCTTGTGCCAAAATGTCCTGGATTATTGATAACAAAAAAAGAAGAAGGGTTGGAGGGCTAACTGAAATGACCCGCCACTTACCCGCAAAGCTTTGTCATTGGATGAAAGGTCATTTCTTCTTTCGCAGTAGATTTCTCAGCCGCTCGTTCATCCCCCTTTACACAACTGACAAAATACATTTCGCACATATGGAAGAAAACAATCTCAAAAAAACGCAGTATATATTCAAACATTCTTTTTCAACCATTCTCTTTATGTCAGTGGAAAAAGTACAGTAAATGTTTATGGTTTTAATTTATTTTGAACATGCATACAGTTACAATATGGTACATCACATATGTTCAATTTCGTATTACAACAGGTCTGAAAGGGAAGGAATAAAAGGCAATTTTTTTGTGTTTAAAAAAGTAGAAATGGCAGTAACAGTGTGTTTAATTAATATTTACTTTTTTTCCAATGTATCTAAGGTAAATGTTCGTCTTTTGCCATTTCATTTTCATTTCCAGCTAAAAGCAACCCAATAAAATAGACATATTTTTAGACTCTTCGAGTTACTCATGCGATTAATCAAAAAACATTATCGCATTAATCATGCATTAATGCATGTTAATCGCATACTTTCTCTTGATTCTTGATTAATTGTGATTAATCAAACTTCAAAAGTGGCATTACTCTGTTTAAACAATGTAATTATTTGATTGCATTAGATTTACTATGAATGATTTAGGGCTAAGCTGCTCAATTGCTTGCTGAAATACATTGTGGTTGTCGACAACCATGCTTTTTGGGTTATTTCAAAATACTTTTCTATTCATAAGTATGTTTAACACGCAAGCAATTTGACTTCGTACACTGTGCTCTCTGTGTTCAATGTAAGCAATAGATATTAACTATTAACAAAAAATGTGAAAAAATACCTAAATAACTAATGTGTGCAAGGCTAACATAGTGCATCCATAAAGTATTCACAGCGGTACACTTTTTTCATGGTTATGTTCCAACTTCGTTCCAAAATGGGGAAAAAAAATCAGTAATCTCCTCAAAATTGTACAGACGATATCCCAAAATGACAATGTAAAAAGTTTATTTTTTTAAATTTTTTTATTTAACAAAATGTTTTCAAATTAAAAAATCACATGTACATAAGTATTCGCAGCCTTTGCTCAATTCTTTGTTGATGCACCTTTGGCAGCAATTACAGCCTCAAGCCTTTTTGAATATGATACCAAAAGCTTGGCACATCTATCTTTGGGCTGTTAAGTCCATTACTCTCTACCCATTCCTGATGACATGAACATGAGTTAGTACATTCACAGTAACAGATTAGTTCCAGAGTTATTTCTCAGCGTTCATCAGATTGATAGCCTGGGTAAGGACGAGTTGTTTTGGCGTACAGTGATTTGTAACGCCTGCAGGAGGGAAAGAGTTTGAACAATTTATGAGTTTTATTTATACTTATCTTAGCCCTCTGTAACAAAATGCATATCTTTGGCACACATATTTTTATGATTATACTGTACATGTGTATTGTGTTTATGTGTTGTGCATTTTTACAGTTTAAATAATCTACAGTATATGCATTAAGCCCCTCCTTATCTATCACTGGATATATGAGCAACCTAATGGTAGAATGGCTGATCCATCCTTTACCATTGTCTTCATGCTTAGGCTGAGGTGAAATTGCATCCCGTCTGACACAGGAAAACACTAAAACATGAAGAATGGAGTGTTGGGTTGCAGTAATGCTACAATGAGTCTCAACTGCTTTCTTGTGCTCATCCCTGCAGCGGACTCTACAGGCACACACTCGCTGTACACGTCCTACAAGGATTACGAGCTCATGTTCCACGTGTCCACTCTACTGCCTTACACACCCAATAATAAGCAACAGGTACATTGGGTGAATCTACATGTTGTGTTCATCATGTATGATGACCTATGTCTGCTATTTTTAGTTATAAGCCATCTCAGTCTACATTTTTAACCAATATTTGTGTGTCTTTTATTGACCAGTTGCTGAGAAAGCGCCACATTGGGAACGACATCGTGACCATTGTGTTCCAGGAGCCCGGTGCATACCCTTTCACCCCGAAAGCCATTCGCTCTCACTTTCAGCATGTTTTCATTGTTGTTAGGGTGCACAACCCTTGCTCAGACAACACATGCTACAGGTAAATTATTTTCATTTACTCATATTTCAGAGCAAAATCAGTGAAGTCAATCTGTGCAAATATTTAGACATACACTATGACAGTGATTTTCAAACTGGTACTTGTACCACTAGGGCTTCATCTAGTGGTTCGCCAAAGTAAAGTACAGTGATTTTATTCCTACATTCCAACACAGAGTTACTGTTGGAACTGTGTGTAATGTTTCACTGGCCAAAAATATTAAATATACTTTTTAAATAAACACTTTAGCCTTGTTTTAATGGATGGATAGTCCTTCTACGCTACTGTATTTTAATGTTGGTCATTATTATGGTACTTGGAGAGCCAAGTTTTTTTAGATGATACTAGGTGACACAAGTTTGAGAACCACTGCACTAGGGAACAAATACTATGTATCCTTTTTCTTTTAGCGTACAGTATTTTTTCAAAAGTGATAAATGATGATAATATTAATGGTAATGGTATTTTAAATATTAAAAAAAACAGCTACATCCATTGTGTCCGAAAGGAGTAGGAAGAAGCACAGGTTATTACCCCTTCTCCATATCTCAGCAATTTCAAAGAAAACGTGTGCCAGGTTGACTAATTTTTGATTTTTAAAAAAAATGTGTAATGGTAATATTCATTGCAATAAAAACATTGTTGAAAATATTGTAAACTTGTATTAAAAAGAAAGAAAGAAAGAAGCAAGAGTTGACAAACGTAAAAAAAATACAAATAATTAATACCCGAGTAAAACTGACACACATTGCATAATGAATGTATGAAAGCAGAGAAAAAAAAACCCGACTTAAACATTGTATGACAAACCGATAAATATCTTAAAGATGATAGATGATACCTTATTTGCTAATGATTTCAGGATCTTGATAGCAGACACTGCCTAGGCATGTTTTTTACTCGGATTGTGACCTTTTAAGATATTGTGAATCTCATTATAATTCTCTGTGTACTGTCACCGCGGCGTATTTAAATGGCAGGGCCTTTTTTTGCACATTTACTGCGTACTGCTTCGGTCTGCTCAAACATGATAAATATTACACAAACAACATACAGTAATAACTGCAAAATAATGAATTTACAGGTAAGTTTTCTTGAATACTGCTGTTTTAAGGGGTATGGTAATGCCACATGTTTGCTTTACATGGGATTAAAGTGTGCTTTTATTAAAGTTTTAATGCTTTGTTTTATTTATTAAAATCATAGATTGACAATATAATGTGTCATAAATGGTTATTCCAATGCATCGTCATATCGCTGTATTGCTTTATTGTTGATAGTGATGGGGCGGTGTGGCTCAGATGGTAAAGTGGCTGTCCATAAACTTCCTGGTACGAATTCAGCTTCCACTGTTGTGTCCTTGGGCAAGACACTTTACCCACTTTGTCTCCTGTGCAGCCCACACTGGTGTATATTTGTGAATTAATGTTTGGTGGTGGTTAAAGAGGCCGTTGGCGCACACTGGCAAATAGTAAATGGTCTGTATTTATAGAGCTCTTTACTTTACCTGAAAAGATACCCAAAGGGCTTTTGCATCACATTCACCCATTCACACACAATTGTTCACACACTGATGGCGGAAGCTGCCATGCAAGGTGCTAACCATGACACATCAGGAGAAAGGGGGGTAAAGTGTCTTGCCCAAGGACACAACGGTCGTGACTAGGTTGACGAACCTTGAACCCTCAAGTTCCTAGCATGGCAACTGAGCCACGTCGCCCCTACTTGGCAGTCATGTTTCCGTTATTATACCCTAGGGCAGCTGTGGCTACAAATGTATCTTACCACCATCAATGCGTGACTCGAGAGCCAATAAATTATAGGTTCTGAGTCAGTACGTTTTCATTCACTAAATTAGTCTGATTTCTTAAATATTTGGTTTCTTCTATGTTCACAACTACATGTGAAGTCCCATTGCTTGTTCTTCTTCGCCTGTGAATGTAAATAGCGGCGTGTTGGTCGTCCACGGAGAGAAAAGCCAGAGAGAACTGGTTTCCAATTCCACAATCTAAATGTGTTAATCCAATTTTTAAAAAGCCAAAGCGATTAAAAACTAGTGAATAATTAAATGAGATTTGTAATTGATTAATTTAATAAATCTTCTTTTCAACCTCACCTAAAAAATGTTGAGATAATACCTCAAGTTGAGGTATTTTAATTAAAATTCTTAACAGTATAGTAAAAATGTATATATAACCAAAAACATAGCTTTGTAAAGTTTTGTAATTGGTTTTACCAGACAAATGCAGTCTTAGCCATTTACCAAAATAAGATCCATATAAAGTGCTGAAGTTAACGCATCAAAAAACAGTAAGAACTCTTTTCTAAGCAATAAGTAATAAATGTTGAACTCAGATGATATACATTTAATATAATATACCCATCAATCACAGTGCTAGCATAATTTACCAGTAGTGGCTTAAGAGAACATATTAAACAAATAAATTGTACCATTAGATGTTAAACTTGGTAAAACATTTCCCACAGAGGACATATTGGTTTTAAATTGACGTCCTTGGCTGTCAATCACAGCTGTCTTGTTCATGTTCGTCAATGTGAAAAGTTTTATCATGTTTTCAACCTTAGTTGACGACAGTACATGAAGTCAGTGCATACGTCAGCGTAAAGATGAGAGAGGAGACTCCGACTGGTGTGTTCGCTGGCAAATGTCACTCCAAAATACACTCTGACTGGATTTTAGATAAAACTGTAACCAGGTTTTCAGCATATAAATGTAGTGCATTCAAGTGAAACATTTTTAAAAATGTTCCTGGACGACATTCTGACAATAAAATTGCATTTGTGTCCAAATACAGAGGTAGCTAGGGCTGGGCGATTATATGATCCTGATCGAGGAGCGCAATTTGAGTTTGATTAGAGTATGATCGCGGTGACCAGCTGTTAAGATTTTTACCTCGGTCATAATGGAACTGTCTGTTAGAAGTTACAGCATTAGTAAACAGTAGGGAAGCAACGATGCTTGGTATAATCCTGCACGCAACAATCCGCCTTTATTGACCGTGAATGTGTGTGTGGTTGTGTACGTTTTCGTGTGTTTGTGTGAAAGTGTTTTTGTCCGTGTGTAGGTGACCATCCTGTTGGACAATCGTAAAGGTCAGGCTCGTCACCATGTAATTAATGTTCTATCAGCGTTGTGCTTCTTCCCCCTTACACAGCTTGTAAATATGACTAACACTACCATAGAAGTTGAAACACAACATTAAGAAGGAAGCAGCAACTTTAGTTTCACTGCAGCTCACCAGTAATCCTGCCCTGAATGCGGACTTGCAGGCAGGCACGGAATGTCTTTGTGACTGAACTAATGTATTGGCCCTGACTGGGAGAATAAACATACCCACTAATTTAAACAGAAAAAAACATTTTTATATCTAACTTTTTTACTTCAGACATTTTGTTTTCTGTGTCTACTAAGATTAAAATCCTCTTATACAACATGTACTAAAACTCTGCAGACAGACATTTGTGTTCAAATCATTTTTGAGTTTGTGGATAAAAAACATTTTGTTCCTGAAATAATCATTAAACTTGTTTTATGTGTTGGTACACATTATTTTACAGTACCTTAAATTCAAACTGCACTTTAATGTACTTTTATTAAATAAAAAGCTACAGTATTTGGGTTTTAAAAAACTCCACAATCTGGGTCACTGCTTGCCTTTTACCAGCGCACTGGTAAGAAACACTGATTTAGACATGTAATTAAAGAATACAAATAATACTTTACCATTTGAAAATGTTGTTTAGTAAATGTTAACCTGAAATAAAAGTCTTCTGTACAAAAAGTATTCAGTACACCAATGAATTTGTAAAGACAAGCAAAGTAACCAAAAAACTTTGAGAGGAAAAAAAGCTTGTTTACTCCCACAAAACATACCAAAAAAGAAGCGAAACCATTCCCCTAAAACACAGTTACAGACCGTAGTGTCGGCTACCCGTACCGTTGCACCTCTAGTAAACACAATCATATGTGTGAACAAAATAGTAAATAGTAGGAATGCAACAGTACTCGCTATAATCCTGCAAGAGACATCCATCCATCCATTTTATACCGCTTGTCCCTTATGATGAACCATGCGTTTAAAAAAGAAAAAAAAGAAAAACACATACAAATAAAAATATTGTGGGATGTAGGTTTCATGTTGGTGGTTGGATATTTTCCTCCAGAGCTACAGCGGTAGTTTACCCTCACTGAACCTGCACTGATCTGTCGTTCTTGTGAGAAGTGTTGCACTGAACACTGGTCGTCTACTTGAAAAAACACGTCTTAAGTGTCTCCTTCCAGCTGCTTCTCCATACTTTTGTGGATAAAAAGTGATTGTTTTGCAGTTTTTGCCAGCGCAATAGCTGGCTCCTCCTGCTTCTTGAGTTGCAGACGAGCATTGCGGTCGGTCATTATAGTAATTATTGCTGCAATCCAATAAATATAATCTGCTTCTTTTTCTTAGCACTGTCCTTCACAGTCAGTTCCCGTGGTTGGAAAAACAAATCTATGTCAATTTGTAGCTATAAGATAATGCCACCGGGGAACACAGATGTTCAGAGGTGGAACTTTCGGCGTTCATTTGACATTTACTATGCCCCCTAGCGACGTGGAGGCTCGTAACTCAAAATATGCTCGCAAGTTACTCATAAAAAAGGCAGAGACACAGCTCGTATCTCAATATACTCCTAGGTCGAGGTATCACTGTATTGAGGTCTTTTCAAAGATGATTGTTACACACGCAAGTAGTAACCTGTAATTAATAATGGGTAATCCAAATTTAATAGTGTGAATAATTTTTATTTTTATTCGTCCATTGGCAGACACGTGCCTTATAACTTGCACGGGCGATCAAAACAACAATCCCTTCCATGTAAGTGTGCTCTGAGTTGAAATATGATATACACAATATTGCACATGTAATACATCACGGCATCGATGCACAGCTGTGTGATAACTTAGGATTCAAGGTTAGTATAAAGTCAGCCATTTCTCCATAGCTCGTGTAGTAGATAGAAGATACAAAAGTATTGTCTATGCTAAAAACAACATTCAAACTTATACAAACCACAAACATACTTTTGACTATTCTTCAGGTTTATTCTGAACATGTTACACTATTTGTTTGATTCATCCTATCCCCACTCTTTATAGACACTAACATCGCCGTCCTGGTCTCGTGACTGACCATTATGGTCGTTAATAAAATGCACGTTCAACTTTCCTCCTGTCTGCAGTTTCCAATCAATGTGTCTTTTGAGCAGATACCACCTCGAAGCTGCCACTGAAAATTATGTTAGATGACCAACAATAACTATCTCCATATATCAACCCTGAAAAATAGCCATCATTCTTAGTATTGCGTGGTTTACAAAGCCCTTTAAGTTTCTGACCACTCAGCAGTGCATTTAGACAAAAGCATTGTCTGGAAGGCATGGGTCAAACAGTGCTCTGATTTTTTTTGGCAAAGCAGTCTGCTGAAAATGATGAAAAATGTGATTTTACACACCAACTGACACTATGGTCAAAGTTGGGACTGCCACAAAACACATTTTAAGACGTACAACTCTCTACTGCCGTCTGGCAGTTAAAGTGGATAGTGCACCCCTCCCCAATTTGTCACGTTTCAAACTAATGTCAAAATACGGCTGTTTATAGGTTTCTCTCCAAATGTCGAGATGCACTGGCATCATGTCACATATTTAAAGTGTCTTCTTTGAAAACATTATGACACTTATTTAATGGGTGGGTTTTTATTTTATCATATACTTTAAAAATATTGACTTGAGTTCAGCGTTTTTATGTTGAATTTGTATGCTTGTTGGCATAAACTGTCCCCACCACCACATTGCTTGTTCTTCTTTGCCTGTGAATAATGCAGTAAATAGCGGCGTGTTGGTGCTCCACGGAGAGAACAGCCAGAGAGAACTGGTTTCCAATTCCACAATCAGTTGTGTGATAACTTAGGATTCAAGAGTAGTATAACATCAGCCATTTCTACATAGCTCGTGTAGTAGATAGAAGACAAAAAGTATTGTCTATGCTACAAAAAACATTCAAACTTATACAAACCAAGTTTATTAGGAACATTTTACAGTATTTGTTTGATTCATCCTATCCCCACTCTTTATAGACACTAACATCGCCGTCGTAGTCTCGTGACTGACCGTTTGGTCTTTAATAAAACGTAGGTTCAACTTTCCTCCTGTCTGCAGTTTCCAATCAATGTGTCTTTTGAGCAGATACCACCTCAAAGCTGCCACTGAAAATTATGTAAGATGACCACAATGAATATCTCCATATATCAACGTAGACTTTCTCCCATTGCGGAAGCTCTGTGTATGTTTATATCAACCCTATGTATGCACCCAAATATAAATTAGTGTGATTATGGCTACATGGAGAAGTTTGTCACTGACGTGCACTTTTTTTCCACTAGCTGACTCTTGATTAGGCCCGCCTTGGCCTAATCATGTATGCTCACTCCCTTGATTGCCATCCCTCCGAACAAATACTCTGTGTACATGTACTCATAGTTACCATCTCTCCTGCCTTTCTTTCTCCTTTTACCTATTTCTCATGGTAACTTGCACACTGTTACCCTTGCACACACTGTTCTCTCGCTCCCTAATGCTTTCCTTGCGAGGCTCGCTCTGACAATGCAAGCGCCCGCCTTCCCGTTCTTCCTGCCTGCCACTTTGCCTTTGGGCAGCGTGAGCCGGAGTGGTCTGAAGGAGTTAGCGGCGTGCACATGAAGTGTTCACTTCAGCCAGACATGCATGTGATTGGAAAGGATTGTGGAGGGACAGAGTTTCTCAGAGCACAGCAAGTCTACCTCAGGAGCGGATGGGTCAAGCTTGCCTTCTGTCTTGCAACCTGCAAGCAAATTGTGCTAATTTATCAGGAAATCCTTGGAAAATATTATTTTTGTATGACCACTAATTGCTTTTTGAGATGAGGTGCTTCTGCTGGTTTTTGCAATGAAATGGAGACGTGTGGGACAGTGAATCTTTGAGAACAGTGGATCTACCACACCCAGAGGTGCTAACACCGCCTTTCTTTGGTTTCTGCACCACTTTGTGAGCTTAATTCCTGATTGTTTGCCAAGACTCTTCCCATGGATGCTGTTCCTCTGTGGCGTGGAAATTATTGTGGGGTCAAATTTCCGATTGTCGCTACATAAAGCATCAGAAGTTAGCGCTGCCAAGTGTATTAGTCTGTTGCAACAAAAATCCAGGATTTTTTGCTGTGGAACCAGTAGGTAAGTATGACTGATTGTGTTGATACAGTTTGAATTCACAGATTGTGACCTAATAACACACACATCCATGCATGCACTATGTCATTCCGTGCAGTGTGTTTGATCTCTATACTACAATTTTTTGAGTCATCGGGATTTGATCATGTTCAGGTCACTTTGGGCCAGACAGGAGCATTAAAGAAACGGCCTGGGGCCAGCGGAGTGCTAATCCAACCGCTTTCAACCGCTGCCCCGTAGTCACACTGTGCTGCAAAGACGGCATTGCGTAACTCTGGATCTTTGTGTAGGAAATGTAGGCTGTTTGTGTTTTCAAGCTCAAGCCACAGTGGCACTTCTCCAAACCAGAGCAGTACAGAGTGGCAGGTTGTCAACACTGGCTGCTGCCCTGTCAACCGAGATGGGATTTACAGTATTTATATCCTGTCTTTAGTCAGGCGTACTTTGCAACAATTCTCCTCGTTAGTGGCTGTGCTTAATGAAGTGAACGCAAACTTGTCCAAACTGTCGTATCCGCTTATTCAAGCTCACTTTTGGTTTTCACACACTGGCACTTACTTTCTATACAAATGACCATACATATACAGTGTTCACGTTCAAGTTTCCAAGAAGTGCTTGAAAATGCTTTGATTTTTTAATTAATTAAAAGCAATTTTAAATGCCAAAAAATCGCTACTTCCAGTTTGCTTGTTAGAACAATAAACAATAATCCATGATTTTTATCTTTTTGTAGTCAAATGTGTGGATTTGTTGATTAATTATGTCAAGGAGCAACTAAAGCAAAATGGAGTGCACTGATTGCCTGCAACCAGCAGAGGCACTGTTGGTTCAGAGTCGGGATGGGTACCGAATTTGGTACTTTTATAGGTACAGACCAAAGTCCGTCGGTACAACCAGGTACTGATTCACGTCAAATTAAATGATGGCATGTTTCGTACCTTTATTGCACATGACATCAGGTGTGATTGCAGACTCTGCACCAGCTCAAGCACTTGGCTGGGAAACAAGCACTTAAGCACTCAGAGGGGACTTTCCCGGACTGACTCGGGGTAATGTTGCAATTTTCCATGCCAACAAAGCAAGGCACTCAAAAGGACAGTGAGGCTTCAATATTCAAAATGAGCTAGCTCGATGCTAATTTAAATTGGCTTTTCCATATACCTGCTACCAATTGATTTTACATGGCGATTTCAACACCTTCAAGTTTGGTATTCCAAAACTACAGCTGCAACTATGTTACAATCAAACAGCTTGTGTGTAATAAATACAATACTGTACTTACAGTTTACAAACTTTGTAGGCCTCAGCAAAAGAAAAGACTTGCACATTTAACTCTAACACAAACTTCTTGACTTATGGCAACACACTGTTGAGTGGTCTATACATTACTGCCATCTAACATCTTGAAATTGCAACCTCATGCAAACTGCAAAGTCTCCTATGATACCGCACAATTTGCAAATGAGACAGAAGTGTAAGAGAACGAGGTAACAACTGGATAGCACAGCTCAGTGTTAAATGTTTTTAATTCAACAATTAACATGTGCTTAAATGTTAAAGGCCTACTGAAACCCACTACTACCGACCACGCAGTCTGATAGTTTATATATCAATGATGAAATCTTAACATTATAACACATGCCAATACGGCCGGGTTAACTTATAAAGTGACATTTTAAATTTGCCGCTAAACTTCCGGTTCGAAACGCCTCTGAGGATGCCGTATGCGCGTGACGTAACCCGGGGAACACGGATATGCCTTCCACATTGAAGCCAATACGAAAAAGCTCTGTTTTCATTTCATTAATCCACAGTATTCTGGACATCTGTGTTCGTGAATCTGTTGCAATCATGTTCATTGCATTATGGAGAAGGAAGCTGAGCAAGCAAAGAAGAAAGTTGTCGGTGCGAAATGGACGTATTTTTCGAACGTAATCAGCAACAACAGTACACAGCCGGCGCTTCTTTGTTTACATTCCCGGAAGATGCAGTCAAGATGGAAGAACTCGGATAACAGAGACTCTAACCAGGAGGACTTTTGACTTCGATACACAGACGCCTGTGGAGAACTGGGACAACACAGACTCTTACCAGGATTACTTTGATTTGGATGACAAAGACGCAGACGTGCTACTGTGAGTATGCAGCTTTGGCTTCTAAACATTTGATCGCTTGACCGTATGTGCGCAACTTTTTTTTGCGTATGTACGTAACTTTTTAAAAATATATAAGATTTATGAACCTTGGGTTAGGTGAACGGTCTTTTGGGCTGAGTGATTGTGTGTGTTGATCAGGTGTTTGAATTGTATTGGCGTGTTCTATGGAGCTAGGAGCTAGCAGAGGAGCTAGGAGCTAGCGTAACAAACACGCAGGTGTTTTTATGCAGGATTAATTTGTGGCATATTAAATATAAGCCTGGTTGTGTTGTGGCTAATAGAGTATATATATGTCTTGTGTTTATTTACTGTTGTAGTCATTCCCAGCTGAATATCAGGTACCGTGAGTATGCAGCCTTGGTTGCTAAGCATTTGATAGCTTGACCGTATGTGCGCGTCACGTACGTAACTTTTTAAAAATATATAAGCTTTATGAACCTTGGGTTAGGTGAATGGTCTTTTGGGCTGAGTGATTGTGTGTGTTGATCAGGTGTTTGAATTGTATTGGCGTGTTCTATGGAGCTAGGCGCTAGCAGAGGAGCTAGGAGCTAGCATAACAAACACGCAGGTGTTTTTATGCAGGATTAATTTGTGGCATATTAAATATAAGCCTGGTTGTGTTGTGGCTAATAGAGTATATATATGTCTTGTGTTTATTTACTGTTGTAGTCATTCCCAGCTGAATATCAGGTCACCCCCGGCTCTCACAGCATCTTCCCTATCTGAATAGCTTCAACTCCCCACTAGTCCTTCACTTGCACTTTACTCATCCACAAATCTTTCATCCTCGCTCAAATTAATGGGGAAATTGTCGCTTTCTCGGTCCGAATCTTTCTCACTTCATGCGGCCATCATTGTAAACAATAGGGAACTTTGCGTATATGTTCAACTGACTACGTCACGCTACTTCCGGTAGGGGCAAGCCTTTTTTTTATCAGATACCAAAAGTTGCAATCTTTATCGTCGTTGTTCTATACTAAATCCTTTCAGCAAAAATATGGCAATATCGCGAAATGATCAAGTATGACACATAGAATAGATCTGCTATCCCCGTTTAAGTAAAAAAAATTCATTTCAGTAGGCCTTTAACTGTTTTTTATTAAACAATGAACATTTATTAACACTTTTTTTTTTTAAATCAACAACTACATAAAAAGATTGGTTTTGAAAAAAAACCTACCGATTGTGAACGTAGCCTTAATATCACAATTCTGCTAAATAGGACCTCAAGTGAGGTTTCCCTTTCATATCCATATCTTTTGGGTGTACACCTAGCAAAATGCATAAACAAGTCAGGCATGTATTTAAAATGTTTTAAGGTAGTTTCTGTGAGACCCTTTTGGGTCTCGCCCCACTAGTTTACAATCACTGGTCTAAAGTATCATCGAAAGAAAACATTCACCAAGACCTAAGAGCTTGTACAATTATTTTGTTCTGTTCAATAGTAGGGGCATGGAAACAGGATTTCAGAATGTTGAGACTTACCGTACTTCGCCATCCCTTCTATTAATAGCTCTTTACAAAATGGATTAATGAATTGATTCTCCACATCGTCAGTCGCGACAATGAAGTGAATTGGTAGCCTGTAGTACAACGTAATACATTTATTCTCCCTCCCCTATTACAAAACAATATTTGTTTGATTATTAACACTTTGTTTAAAAAATAAACAAAATATTAATTAGTATGTACATGATATGGTACATAGTATGTATCATACATGTGTAATATAGAAACATTATTTCCATTTCAATTAATAATTCTGAAATACAATACAAATTAATGTGTGAGTAATTGTTTTAAAATCAGAATATTAAAATTACTACATTCAATTTAAGAAACTATTATTTTATAACTGTGTAATATATATATTTTTTTGCCTATGCAACCAGAGTGTAGGAACACTGTGTACTTATTAAAAGTTTTTATTTTTTAATCCTGAATATTATTTTAAAGTGCTTGGATTCAATCTTGGATTAAACAATGTTTTGAAGTTTGATTTGCCTTTTTATTTTCAGGAATTGTCCTAACCAAACAGTTTTCATTCCCAATGATTATGTTACCGTCTAACCCAGACCTGGGCATTCTGCTGCCCGCGGGCCACTTCCGGCCTTTTGTGCGTCCCTGGCCGGCCCGCGTGAGGCCAATCATAAATTACAAAATAAATTTTAAAAAGCATCTATGTCGAGTGTGCAATACATCGGTGCTGCTTTTGTTTTGAAAAGCGTTATTTGTATTACTTCCGTGTGGACGTATGCGCGTGTGTGATTGTGAGTGAATGTGAACAGCGGCAATCACAAATGACAAAATAAAGTTTAAAAAACATCTATGTCGTGCGTGCAATACAACTGTGCTGCTTTTATTTTGAAAAGTGTTATTTATGGGCATGTGTCCGGGTGTAACCTGTGAGTGAAGGTACACAGCGACAAGTGATGAGACGCTAAAAAGAGAAAAGTTGATGACGAATGGTGTGTTTCCAACAAGACATGGACTGCCAAGTATTTCTTTACAGAAATTAAAGGTAAAGCCGTGTGCTTAATTTGTGGTACACAGGTTGCTGTGTTTAAAGAATATAATTTGAATCGCCACTACACGACAAATCACGAGGAAAAATACCGTAATCTGTCTGATGAAGTGCGCGCAAGGGAGGCGGATGCGTTGATGGTAAAACTGAAAACCCAACAAGGACTTTTTGCCAACTTTCACACCCCCAGAGATGCAGCTGTCAGGACAAGTTTCGTAATTTCTCACAAAATCGCCAGAAATAGTAAGGCGTTTTCTGACGGAGAATTTATTAAGGAGTGCTCATTGGACTCTGTTGCGCTGATAATGCCCGGAGACTTTGACTGTTTTTCGCTGGCTTTGGATGAGAGCTGCGATGTACGTGACACCGCCCAGCTGCTCATCTTCTTACGTGGGATAACTACAGACTTTCAAATCACGAAGGAGCTGGCAGCCATGCAGTCAATTAAAGAGACAACCACAGGTAATGACTTGTTCACATAGGTAAATGCGTGTTTGGACATGTTAGGACTGAAATGGGACAAGCTGGCAGGTGTGACAATCCAATCCACTTTATTTATATAGCACATTTAAACAACAAAATGTTTCCAAAGTGCTGCACAACAATATTAAAAACAATATTCAAATATTATCCTTAGCTCCACCAATGACTGAATAAAAACAAAAAATAAGTACATATAAAACCAATATAAAAAACAATATAAAATAAATATGATTCAAAACGATTTTTAACACCATATAGTTGTCCAAATCTGACGGGGAAAATGTTGCATAATGCAGGATAAAGTGACAGAAATTAACCCTGTGCAGAAATGGACATTTTTGCATTGTATTATACATCAGGAAGTGTTGTGTAAGACAGTGTTAAAAATAAAACCATCAAAAGCATTCTGCTTTTGTACAAAGTTAAGTTAGGTTAAATGAAATTATTATTATTATTATTAATTATTATTATTATTTATCTTACGGTATATCAAAAATAATATTGAGCAACATTTTATTGAAATATTGTCGGTGTGGCCCCCCAGCAGTGCTCGGGTTGCTTATGCGGACCCCGGTAAAAATGAATTGCCCACCCCTGGTCTAACCTGTATTGGAGTCAACCAGGCAGGTGATTTCTTAACACCTGTTCACTAATTCATTGTAATCCAGTCTCAACACACTAATGAAGTGCATTAGCTAGAAGGGTTCTTAAATGAAACAGGTGACACATGCCATTGTGGAAACCAAAATACTTTTTATGAAGCAATTTTCTGTCCTTGCAACGAAAAACAAGACACTTTTTGACAGCAAGTCATGTTTCAAAGGACATCACTTTTTTATTTTTTATTTACCCTGTTCTGCAGCTTCGTCATGCAGTACGAGTGGGCTGTATGACAGAATCTAGCATACTAGCATAACCCTCCTTTGTAGCTTGTAGTTTGTGGTAAAATTTACATGAGGCTAACAGAAGAAAGCAATAACAGGAGACGACCGCAACAACACTGGCTCATACTTTAAGAGGGGACAGACAGACAGACATAGGGTAGAGAAAACAAAGCAAAATGAAATAGAAATGAAATACAGCTGCTAGTGGTTTGTTTAAATAAATGTGAACTGCAAAAATAGCCAAAAATCACCACGCCATGGTGGGACATCGCATTTTAGTTATCGGTGCATTTGGAAACCCTGGTATTTGTCTGAATAAATTTGTATGCTGTACAGTAGTACATCAACTTCCAACTTAATTGGTTCTGCGATGTGGTTCTTAATTTAAAATAGTTGTACCTCAAATCAACATCTCCTTTGAAATTAATTGAGATCAATTAAATTGGTGCTCGCTACCCTTAAGAAGCAAATTTTTAACAAGTAACATGAATTTTAAAAAGAAAAACTAACTTTTAGATAAGAAGTCCATCCATCCATCTTCTCCCAATTGCCCCCTTTGGGGTCGCGTGGGGGCTGAGGCCTATCCCAGCTGCATTTGGGCGGAAGGCAAGGTACACAGACAGACAACACTCACACTCACATTCACACTAGAGACAGTCTAGTGTTGCCAATCAACCAATCCCCAGGTGCATGTCTTTGGAGGTGGGAGGAAACCGGAGTATCCGGAGGGAACCCAGGCAGTCACGGAAGAACATGCAAACTCCACACAGAAAGACCTTCTCGCTGTGAGGCACGAGTGCTACCCACTGCCCCACTGTGCTGCCTAGATAAGAAGTATGGTCTAAAAACAATATAATATAATGTACCACTAAAAACTACAGTAGTTTTATGACGTAATGAAATAATGAACTACGCCATTTATCTTTTCAAGCTGCTTCTCTATCAAACACACCATCAGCAGCTTCTTAAAATGTGCATGGATAAATGTCTGCCGTTTAGAAATTGTTTTAACATTCTTGGCTGGCATTCTGGCTGGAGACTCATTCTGCTTCAGTATGGTGCAGACTTCTTATAAATAAATGTATTGCTGTAACTCAAAGCATAACAATTAGCTGAGCGACAGCTCTTATCTTAAACACTTTTAAGCTGGGGTTCTCTTAAATTGAGGTACCATTGTAGTTTTATATTGGTATCAATTGATGTTAAGTAGCACTGGTTCTTTAGACGTACATTGAATTTACATTTTGTTGTGAATACATAGCTGACTTTTGCTCAGTTAGCGCCGGATTAATTCCTACTCCATGCACTGTTGACTGTTCACTCTGTTTCTGAGATGTGATATGCTCCGCCCCCTGTTGTGAGCATGAAAAGGATAAGTAATACAGAAAATGGATGATGATGGTTGTGTTGCAGTAACCTATATATAGTATTTGTTTCTCCACAGCGTGGCTGTTAGCCGCTCCCAGGACGTCCCCCCCTTTGGTCCACCTGTCCCCAAGGGCGTGACCTTCCCAAAATCCTCTGTCTTCAGGGACTTCCTGTTGGCTAAAGTGATTAACGCTGAAAACGCAGCCCACAAATCGGAAAAGTTTGGCGCCATGGCGACACGCACACGTCAGGAGTACTTGAGGGACCTCGCTGAACGTCATGTAACTAACACTCCTGTTGAACCCACCGGGAAGTTCCCCTTTATTTCCCTGGCGCACAAGCGGCGTGAGAAAGTGCGGCCGTACAGCGGGGCGGAGCTCCGTAGCCTGGGGGCCATCACCTGGCAGGTGCACGCTGAAGACCAGGTTGCCGGCGCGGAGCGGGAATGCCTCCTGGCCATTTCGAACGACTTTGTAATCCTACTGGATCAGGAAGCCAAAGCGGTTGTGTTCAACTGTGCCACGCGTGATGTGATTGGTTGGTCGACGGGAAGTCCCGCCTCCTTGAAGATCTTCTATGAGCGTGGCGAAAGCGTCTCACTTCGTTCCATCAATAACAACACAGAAGACTTTGGAGAGGTCGTCAAGAGACTAGAGGTCAGTAGGGTGTGTCTTCTTTCCATGCAGTTACATCTTATCAGCGTATATTTACACCTTTTCCACCGCTCTAAATTTTTTTTTTTTATAAATAATAAAAATTTAAAAAAATCGATTTTGTAAAAATGAGAATCGATTCTAAATCGCACAACGTGAGAATCGCGATTCAAATTCGAATCGATTTTTTCCCACACCCCTAATACTAGGTATACTGACAGCTTGTAATAAACACAATGTTTTACCGATTAGAATCGGGGTGGCATAGCTCGGTTGATAAAGCGGCCGTGCCAGCAACCTGAGGGTTCCAGGATCGATCCCCGCTTCCGCCACCCTAGTCACTTCCGTTGTGTCCTTGGGCAAGACACTTTACCCAACTTCACCCAGTGCCACCCACACTGGTTTAAATGTAACTTAGATATTGGGTTTCACTATGTAAAGCGCTTTGAGTCACTAGAGAAAAGCGCTATACAAATATAATTCACTTCACTAGAATTGAAGTACAGCTACAGATGATTTTCAGTTGAACAATTGAGTGCATAACTGTAATAACTATCCACCACATATTGTCCCATAAATTATTGTCGATACACAATATTATTGTCAACATTATTTTTTAGACCAATTTTAGCAGTGTGTAATCATCAGTGTTGGGTTAGTTACTGAAAACCAGTAACTAGTTACAATTACTAGTTACTTAATTTCAAAAGTAACTCAGTTACTAACTCAGTTACTTACATCAAAAAGTAATGCGTTACTGTGAAAAGTAACTATTTAGTTACTTCTTTTTTTCTTTTTTTTTAAAGCTCCCATTAATGCCTTCATTTCAGTACTGTTATTGCACTGAAGAATAATACAATCTGTTGATCAACTTGACATGCATTTTTATTTTCATTTTAACATAATTAATGAAAAACAGTGCAACATAAAAAGGCATTTCTCCTTTCTTTAAGCTTGGACCAATGACCATTAATAAAAAACAAGTTAAAGTGCAACATAAGAAGGCAAATCATCTTCCTTGAAACATAGATAGTGAAATAAAGCCTGACATCTGGAGTGATGCTGCTGTCTTCCACACTTGGAGTCATGGATTGTAGAATCCTTGTTTTCAGTGGCAGGATCATTGACACAAATGGTGAAGTTTCAGTGCTCAGTGGAGATGTAACACTTTTGAGGGGTTTAAGCACCTGGAGGACCTCCTCTGCCACTCTCACATCATCATCAGACAGGTTGATGATGTCTTTGACATTTTTCTTCAGGGTCTTGTGGGTCAATGCAGAGTATATAGCTGCCTGCTGCTCCAACATATCATAAGTGGAGTTCCACTTCGTTGGGACATCATGTATGAGTTTTATGAGTAGGCAGCTTTAGCATTTCTTGCTTTGTCTGAAGTACATGAGTAGCTGTTGTGCTAGGAAACCTCCTTCCTGATCCATCCTATTGACTGAGGTTCCCTTCTGTGATGCCAAATTCACTACATGTGCAAAGCACCTATCTGTGGTCCCAGTCCTGCCTCATTCACTGCAATTATTTGATTTTTGGCATTATCACTTGTGACTGGGATATCTTTATCTTCCATTCCTCCACTGCTTGTGTCAGTACCTGCGCAATGTGACTCTCGTAGAGGGGGCGTGTCTTCTGTGCCAGTCTGCTGTGATAAAGTGAGCGCTTATCATCACATTGTTTCCCTGGACGTGCACCAGTCTGTCATGAGCGCAACAGATGATGCTCGGGATAGTTCATCCACAACTTTTTTCTTCTCCTGCTCATAAAGATCTGGCACAATCTTATCGCTGAAGTTGGTGCGCGACGGGATGTCGTAACGTGGTTCAAGCACGTTCAGCATGTGTTTAAAACCCTCGTCTTGCACAACTGAGTCTGCACCTATAAACTCACCGATTAAATGGCGCGGGGCGTTCAAGCTCCTCCGTTACTCCACTCGCCATGACCACGCTGTGTGTGAACTGAACGTGCATGCGAACAACCTTTTTGTTTTGTTTTATATATCAAACCGCGGATCACGTGTGTGCCTCCCCTTCCCATACCCACACCCAGACACACACACACGGCTCTTTTCTTCTCTCCACTTTGTGACAGGGGAAGATTTAGAAGAACGACACCGCAGCGCATCTGTTTCTAGCCGATACTACATAAAAAATAACGTAAAATAACGCAGTAACGCATCATGTAGTAACGGTAACTGAGTTACTGAATATAAAAAAATAACGCGTTAGATTACTAGTTACCGCCGAAACTAACGGCTTACTATGAGGTCTGTCACACCGCTACCTCTCGACCTGGCTGTTATCTACCGCCCCCCTGGGCCCTATTCGGACTTTATCAGTGAATTCTCAGAGTTCGTTGCTGATCTAGTGACGCACGCCGACAATATAATCATAATGGGGGACTTTAATATCCATATGAATACCCCATCGGACCCTCAGTGCGTGGCGCTCCAAACCATAATTGATAGCTGTGGTCTTACACAAATAATACATGAACCCACGCATCGCAACGGTAATACAATAGATCTAGTGCTTGTCAGGGGTGTCACCACCTCCAAAGTTATGATACTTCCATATACTAAAGTAATGTCCGATCATTACCTTATAAAATTTGAAGTTTTGACTCTTTGTCAACAAGCTAATAATAATAATAACTGCTATAGCGGCCGCAACATTAATGCTGCCACAACGATGACTCTTGCTGACCTACTGCCTTCGGTAATAGCACCATTCCCAAATTATGTCGGCTCTATTGATAAACTCACTAACAACTTTGACGATGCCTTGCGCGAAATTATTGATAGTATAGCACCGCTAAAGCAAAAAAGGGCCCCTAAAAGGTGCACCCCATGGTTTACAGAAGAAATTAGAGCTCATAAATTATCATGTAGAAAACTGGAACGCAAATGGCGCGCGACTAAACTTGAGGTTTTCCATCAAGCATGGAGTGATAGTTTAATAACTTATAAACGCATGCTTACCTTAGCTAAAGCTAAATACTACTCAAATCTCATCCGCCTCAACAAAAACGATCCTAAATTTCTGTTTAGAACAGTAGCATCGCTAACCCAACAAGGGACTCCTCCCAGTAGCTCCACCCACTCGGCAGATGATTTTATGAATTTCTTTAATAAGAAAATTGAACTCATTAGAAAGGAGATTAAAGACAACGCATCCCAGCTACAACTGGGCTCTATTAACACAAATACGACTATATATACGACGGACACTGCCCTCCAAAATAGTCTCTCTATTTTTGATGAAATAACATTAGAGGAATTATTACAGCGTGTAAGTGGGATAAAACAAACAACATGTTTACTTGACCCACTTCCTGGGAAACTTATCAAGGAACTGTTTGTATTATTAGGTCCATCAGTGGTAAATATTGTAAACTTATCACTTTCCTCCGGCACTGTTCCCCTAGCATTCAAAAAAGCGGTTATTCATCCTTTGCTCAAAAGACCTAACCTCGATCCTGACCTCATGGTAAACTACCGACCGGTCTCCCACCTTCCGTTTATTTCCAAAATTCTCGAAAAAACTGTTGCACAGCAGCTAAATGAACACTTAGTGACTAACAATCTCTGTGAACCTTTTCAATCCGGTTTCAGGGCAAATCACTCTACGGAGACAGCCCTCGCAAAAATGACTAATGATCTATTGCTAACGATGGATTCTGATGCGTCATCTATGTTGCTGCTTCTTGATCTTAGCGCCGCTTTCGATACCGTCGATCATAATATTTTATTAGAGCGTATCAAAACACGTATTGGTATGTCAGACTTAGCCTTGTCTTGGTTTAACTCTTATCTTACTGACAGGATGCAGTGCGTCTCCCATAACAATGTGACCTCGGACTATGTCAAGGTAACGTGCGGAGTTCCCCAGGGTTCGGTTCTTGGCCCTGCACTCTTTAGTATTTACATGCTGCCGCTGGGTGACATCATACGCAAGTACGGTGTTAGCTTTCACTGTTATGCTGATGACACTCAACTCTACATGCCCCTAAAGCTGACCAACACGCCGGACTGTAGTCAGCTGGAGGCGTGTCTTAATGAAATGAAACAATGGATGTCCGCTAACTTTTTGCAACTCAACGCTAAGAAAACGGAAATGCTGATTATCGGTCCTGCTAGACACCAACATCTATTTAATAATACCACCTTAACATTTGACAACCAAACAATTAAACAAGGAGACTCGGTAAAGAATCTGGGTATTATCTTCGACCCAACTCTCTCGTTTGAGTCACACATTAAGAGTGTTACTAAAACGGCCTTCTTTCATCTCCGTAATATCGCTAAAATTCGTTCCATCTTGTCCACTAGCGACGCTGAGATCATTATTCATGCGTTCGTTACGTCTCGTCTCGATTACTGTAACGTATTATTTTCGGGTCTCCCGATGTCTAGCATTAAAAGATTACAGTTGGTACAAAATGCGGCTGCAAGGCTTTTGACAAAAACAAGAAAGTTTGATCATATTACGCCTATACTGGCTCACTTGCACTGGCTTCCTGTGCACTTAAGATGCGACTTTAAGGTTTTACTACTTACGTATAAAATATTACACGGTTTAGCTCCAGCCTATCTCGCCGATTGTATTGTACCATATGTCCCGACAAGAAATCTGCGTTCAAAGAACTCCGGCTTATTAGTGATTCCCAGAGCCAAAAAAAAGTCTGCGGGCTATAGAGCGTTTTCTATTCGGGCTCCAGTACTCTGGAATGCCCTCCCGGTAACAGTTAGAGATGCTACCTCAGTAGAAGCATTTAAGTCCCATCTTAAAACTCATTTGTATAATCTAGCCTTTAAATAGACCCCCCCTTTTTTAGACCAGTTGATCTGCCGTTTCTTTTCTTCTCTCCTCTTCTCCCCTGTCCCTTGCGAGGGGGAGTTGCATAGGTCCGGTGGCCATGGATGAAGTGCTGGCTGTCCAGAGCCGGGACCCCGGGTGGACCACTTGCCTGTGCATCGGTTGGGGACATCTCTGCGCTGCTGACCCGTCTCCGCTCGGGATGGTTTCCTGTTGGCCCCGCTGTGGACTGGACTCCCGCTGATGTGTTGGATCCACTGTGGACTGGACTTTCACAATGTTATGTCAGACCCACTCGACATCCGTTGCTTTCGGTCTCCCCTAGAGGGGGGGGGTTACCCACATATGCGGTCCTCTCCAAGGTTTCTCATAGTCATTCACCGACGTCCCACTGGGGTGAGTTTTTCCTTGCCCGTATGTGGGCTCTGTACCGAGGATGTCGGTGTGGCTTGTACAGCCCTTTGAGACACTTGTGATTTAGGGCTATATAAATAAACATTGATTGATACAGTAACGCGTTACAAAGTAACGCGTTAGTCCCAACATAATCATTATATATCTAATTCATATTTTTTTTATCACTCTAATTGGAAGGTCAATGGACTTTTGAATATCCTAAATAGGTCAACAAACAAAAATTTCACTTCGTTTATTGAACATCTTGAAGTGCATTTTTTGTGGGTGGGGCAGGGGTTGTATTTTTTTGTGAGGAGGAGTTGTAGGGGTTTTCCCGTTTGCCCCTGTCAGCCACCATACATTTGGCATACTGGCCTGTCCGTGTTGATAGGTTAATCCGGCTAATTTGGTTTGAAACCAAAATATTTGCACAACGGCATATTTGGCATTGCAATCAGTAATTGTTGTTACCTTGCACTGCTTCTCACCAGCAACAAGCCATGCTCTATCGCTGCTCCCTGTGTGCATAAGATAGCAGTCTCACCTCCACTCAGAGAGACAAAACTTGTGAATGGCTAACAAGAGAGATTACTCCGTTCAATTAATTCTGCTATAAACTGAGTGTGCTCAGGGGTTTGGAAGCAAGAGATGAAGACAATAAACACACACAAACATGGCAATTCATCAATGCTGATTATTGAGTGCATTTTCATTTATTGTTTTATTAATTGAATACATTATCTGGTATGTGGGCTTGTATTAAGCCTCAGGGAGTTCAACACCCCTGCCTTACATAGTTCTCGGTCACCCTTGGGCAAGGTGTAGCATCCGAACCCCTCCCATCAGGGTTACGATACTACCCTATGTAACAAGCAAGAAGGATATGCGTTACCCGGCTCGGAGAAAGCCCGGGGCCCTCCTCCGGAGCCAGGGCTCGTCAGTGTGCGCCTGGTGGCTAGGCACGGAGCCCGAAGAAACTACGTGGACACACCATCTTCTTCTCCACGTGGGCCCACCACCCGCGTCAAAACCAGTAGGTTCGGGTGCGCTGCCAGTTGAATGGCCGTAAAAGTGGAGGCTCCAGACGGACCAATTTGGGGCAGCAGAGACTGACTTTTGGGACGTAGAATGTCTCTACGCTGGTGGGGAAGGAGCCTGAGCTGGTGCGGGAGGTGGAGCGCTACCAGTTGGATCTGGTGGGGCTTACCTCTACGCATAACAAGGGCTCTGAAACCACACTCCTGGACAAGGGATGGCTCTTGTTCACTTCTGGAGTTGCTCAGGGTGTGAGGGCCCAGGCGGGTGTGGGGATACTCACAAGTCTCCGGCTGAGTGCCTGTACGTTGGAGTTCACCCCAGTGGACAAGAGGGTCACCTCCCTTCGCCTTAGTATTGGAGTGAGTAGAACTCTCTCTGTTGTTTGTGAGTACGCACCAAACAAGAGTTCAGAGTATTCGGCCTTCTTCGATGTCTTGCATGGGGTCCTGTATGGGGCGCCGGCAGGGGATTCCATAGTCTTACTGGGGGACTTCAATGCACACGTGGGCAATGACAGTGATACTTGGACTGGCGGGATTGGGAGGAACGGTCTCCTTGAACTGAACCTGAGTGGTAGATTGTTATTGGACTTCTGTGCTCGTCATGGACTTGCGATAACAAACACCATGTTCAAGCATAAAGATGCTCATAGGTGTACCTGGTACCAGAGCACCCTAGGCCAAAGATCAATGATCGATCCAGAAGGACTTCAACTCCCACCTCCAGCGGGACCTCTCTGCCATCCCTGTGGAGGTTGGAGATATTGAACAGGAATGGGCAAGGTTCAAAGCTTCTATTGCTAAAGCTGCAGCTTAGGGGCCTCAAGGGGCGGTAACCCTCGAACACCCTGGTGGACAGTGGTGGTCAGAGAAGCCGTCCGACTGAAGAAGGAGTATGTTATCCCGGGAGACTCCGGAGGCAGTTGCAAGGTACCGACAGGCCCGAAGGGCAGTGGCCGAGGCTGTGGACGAGGCTAAGCAGAGGGTGTGGGAGCAGTTCGGGGACTATCGGGCTGCACCAAAGCTGTTCTGGAAGACCATACGGCACCTCAGGAGGGAG